>NW_021641048.1:0-225532 GCF_900964775.1 Scleropages formosus | reverse complement strand
ATTCATGTCTTATTAATTACAAGCCCATGTCTCACACAAATGTACTGGAGGTGCGGGAGGCCTCGAAAAACCCAAGGAAGGTACATCTTTGCAGTCATTACATTTTTTGCATGTTTTTTCATGCTCTAGTGAGACAGTGCTTCTTTCTATGCACCATGCACATTTTACTGCTCGTTTTTCTGCAGTTATGAAAATGGGCATATACATGCGTCGAGATATAGGAGAAACGTTCCCACTATGCTACAGTTGACATCAGTTATAATCACAGCGCCGAGTGAATGAATTTCAAGAACACTGAATAAGACCAACACAAAAGAAAGACAAGTAAGCAGTTTAAAGGATATTCTCGAAAAATGTGTTATGTGTAAAATGTGTCAACAAAACACTGTATGCAAAAATGAAGAGGTTAAACACACTTTGCTGAAAATTATGACTGTTCAGATTAGACACAAAGATACAGCTCCAATGTATTGATATTTATACATATATTTATGCATTTTAGGCAGTATGTTTCTATGACAAAGTGGCAAAATTGATGGTGCACTTTTTATTTTGAGAAGAATGCACTGGGAGATCAATGTAAACAAGGTATGGTGCCCATATGGCCCAGGCCAGATGGAGATTCCTCTGAGATGCTCCACTCACTGATGTACTCAAAGAATGTGCATCCCTCTCCCAGCTTACTTCCCATGTTCAATAAGGGCCATCCGTAGGCAAACCTGTGCTCGCGGAGCACATGTGGACAACACATTGCTGGTTTTATTGGTCTGTGCAGCCAGGTGGTCGAACAACTGCCCTTTTTCTCTGAGCAGTTAAATAAAGCTCTGGTTAAAGGGAAAATGCCGCAGTTTGGTTTTCTCCAAGCACTGGAGACACATACTGGGTGGGTGGTGGTATGCACTGCACTGTCCCTGTCTGACCATTGTTCTTCTATGATCACCATCAAAAACATGCTTTAATTTATTTATATATATATATATATATACTGTACATATACGTATGTATATATATATATATATCTCCCCACTCGCCCCCTTTTTTTGCGGGCGGTCTTATTCCTTCAAGCTCGGGTCCTCTACCAGAGGCCTGGGAGCTTGAGGGTTCTGCGCAGTATCTTAGCTGTTCCTAGGACCGCGCTCTTCTGGACAGAGATCTCGGATGTTCTTCCCGGGATCTGCTGGAGCCACTCTCCCAGCTTAGGGGTCACAGCCCCAAGTGTTCCGATTACCGCGGGGACCACTGTTGCCTTCACCTTCCACATCTTTTCTAGCTCCTCTCTCAGTCCTTGGTATTTCTCAAGCTTCTCATGTTCTTTCTTTCTGATGTTGCCATCGCTTGGGATGGCGACATCTATCACTACGGCAATACATATATATATATATATATATATATATATATGTATTCGTTTCGAACTGCATATCATTTTCAGGCGACTAAAATATCAATATTCTGAGTTCCTTTAAAATAACAGCAATGCCTGAACTCATTCATATATCCAAATATTTCATATTAATATTTTAATATCTTCTTGATCCGTTTAACTGTTCATGCTGGCATTTTTCTACTGGCAGCTACATAAACGCGGTGACGTTCCGCTGCATGACTGTATCGCTGCACTGTGAGTCCATTTAGTATTGATCATTTGAGTCAAAGCTCAAGGTTGGTACAGCAGAGGCTGCCTTGTCACTGCGCAACAGGCTTCTTACCCACCCCCCACCCATTAAAAGCTTCTCTCCAAATGTGTTGTAGTGATGTGAGGCAGGTGCAATCCACTTCAGAGAAAAGTGTCAGTTCTGCAGCACTAGATAAGTAAGGAGGTACTATATGTACAGTACAGGGAAAAAGCCACACAAGTTTATGAGTGTGACGGTCCACCTCGATCTTGTCTGTACTGCATTTGCCCAGGACGAAGTGGAGAAGAGGAAGGTGTTACTAATTTAAGGCAGCTGTGCCGGCCAAGCAATCCGGGTGGTGGGGTGGGGTGGGGTGGGGTGGGGTTGGGGGACGCAGCTCAAAGTGAAAGAGCCAGGCTGGACTTGGCCATTGTGGTGTAACATGAACTGAAGGTGCAGGTGCAGTGCGCAAGGTGTCTGCTTCCTCTCACACGCGCTCCACGTTCTGTCCGTACGTTGTGCGCATTCCACTCCTATTTCTTCTCAGTCACTGTTTCCGCTGCTCTTCCCGCAGGATGGTAACCCAGAGGGTGAGGAATCGCTAAGAGTCCGCACCTAATTGATTTCCTACCTCCCACGTGCGAAACAGGTGGTACTGCCAGGAAAGCCATTTAAAACCCACTATGCGAACCTTCTCAGCAGGTCATGACCATTGACCTTTGACCCTTGCGGCACCTACACTGGCTGCCATGCAGTAAGGCTGACCATCTCTTGTTGTCAAGTAATCTCTGCGGTGGGTCCCCATGGTCTTTCAGGGCCTTAACAGAAAACACAGTGTAAAAATTTGGGAAAGGAACCAGGCAAAGCAGGAGTGTCAAGACTTTTTGACCGAGAGGCTCAATCGTTATTATGAACGACACCGAGGGCCACACATTTAAAAATCTTAATAGTCAAAACTGAAAAATTATTATTTATTTTATTGTATTTTATGCAATGTGTTCAAGTGTGTAACAGTATTATAATGTTATTGAATAAAGTTTAAAGTATGTATGTATGTATATTATTATTATCATTATTATTATGCATATTTTTACGGGCTACACATTATATACAACTGACCAAAAACTGGTAGTTCCCAACTGGGTCATCATGTACTTTTTAATCACACAGTTGCTTTAGCTTTGTTGGAGACACACAAGAAAGTGGCTCAGAAGTGCTTGTGAGTGAATGAAGAGCAAGAGAAGACAGTTGCTTTTTCCAGAGGAAGACTAGGGGCATTGTGAAAAATGTTATAAACAAAGAAAAATGTGCTGCTTTAAGATAAATACTAAAATATGCTTGCCTTATGTTTGTGTTGTATGTCAGAAAATGCATCATTTGTGTTGTTGTTTGTTTTCGGTGCTGAAACTGTGTCGATGCCACATTTGTCAATATTGCAGAAGCAGAAAGAGCATTGAAAGGCAGACCTGACCAGGGGTCAGAAAGGCAGGTATTCAGAGTGAACCACATGCTTTCTTGGTAAAGAGCAGTGCGAAAAATACGGGTGGTGTCATCGTTCCAACAGCGGCCTTTGGACCCCACAGCTGTGAGTTCAAATCCCACCTATAGTACCCAGGAGGAAGGTACTTACCTGGAAAGCTCTATAATGAAGTTACTCAGCTGTATAAGAGAGAAGTCATTTTAAGTACCGTAGTTTAACATCATAAGTTGCTTTGGAAAAAAGCATCAGCTAAAAATAGCCAGATTTTTGGAGAGCTCTATTCACAAAACATGCACCAAAATAAAATGACTAGAACAGACAAGTAGAATGACTGCCCATATACGGTCCCACAGTGGTTACCCATCAATGGAACAGAAGATGTAGAGAAAATGTAAATAAAAGAAAACTAAGGAGAAAAAAAATTCTTACTCAGACAGCTTAAAAAAGACATTTTATTCCTGGAGGGTTAAAGTATTCAGTAATAGGTCTCTTTACTGGTTAAATTGAATGAAAAAAAGTCAATTTTTCTCTACATTTATACTTTGAAATTGTATGGTTTCATATTTGCATGTTCAAATATGAAACCATATATATAACCATATAATATGGGCAAATAATGACACTATCAGTGAACAATACCAGAAAATGTCAGTATAGAGCCAAAATATAAAGGAGGTTGAAAATATAAATTGAATTCTGCAAACAAAACTGCGGAAAAACATCCGAGCATCAAGGAAAAAATTTATGATTGCAAATGACAGCAGCCCAACAGATGTCCAGATAATGAAATAACCAAATGTTTGGGACAAAACTAATTCACATTTTCTTTTGGGGAGGGGGCATTCAAATAATTATTATGTTTGGAAAATTGCACTTTTATCCACGTGACCTGCAGATTTAAGGCCATGTCCTCATCTACTGGCTCTACGTTTTAGCAGTAAGTCAATCGTCTTTTTCACCGATCCCTGTAAGCTATGCAAAGGCCTAAACAGGGCATTGATTTTCATACACATACACACACACACAGCCTCTCCATTCTCCACTTAGTGATCCCTGGTGCACCGGAAGAGCTCCAGCTCCATTGTGGGCCTGTGGGAAGAAAAGAGAGCTCCAGAGCTCCAGGAGATGCCAGCAGTATGAGTGCAAGGCAAAGCAGGGCTGGGTGAACACCTGCAGCGACCCCCTGGAGAACTGAGGCAACAAGTTTCATGAATTTGCAAATGTAAATGTATACATTTAACACTGCAGAGTAGTCAACTGCACTCCCATGTTACTGTAGTAAAGCCACATACCATAAGCACATACTGTATATGTTCAGTAGAGATTGTATATTTATAATAATACTTCTTCATATTCTATGAAAAAATATTTCATATTATAAACATATAAATTATGGAAAAAAGTCTGTGGTGCTTATTTATGTTTGAGTGTAAATGTGTGAATGTCAGTATTATGACATGCAAATTAAAAGTCATAATTTTGCGTTTTCGTTTGATCCGTGGTGCTCATTTTTATCAGCTGCGCGGGTGAGGCTAGACAGTTGTACATTCATATCCTTGTGAGGGATTTTTGTGATTTGTATCACTCAGTGCATATTCAAAGTGCAGGGCGTTTATTATAGTCTGCTGTCTATAGTATGAATGCACTGCGTTGGGTGTTGAGCTGCGGGACCCTTTCCCCACCCGTGTCCTGCACCTCATTGCCCGGCCGGCGCGAGCGTTGCATAACAATTGGTGATAAACAGCATTAAGGTGAAATTTATCATCATCACACTTTAATTACTGTGTGGGGGGGGGGGGGGGGAGTCAAGCAGCAGCAAAAATGAATGACATCAAACAAGCAAACAAGATTCCACCCCCTTTATTGTCACAAGCCTTCGATCTTGAATGGAAATTGTGAGCAATATTAATTTTATTATGCAGCTACTCGTGTGACGAACATTGGTTCGTATGGTGGAAAGAAACAAACTGTACTTAAGCATCACACGTCTGCATCTAAGTGTCTCTTCCTGCTAATGCAATGAACGCACTGTATTTTCTATGAGATGTATGTTGCTATGGAGAAAAGCATCTGCTAAATGAATACATGTACATATAAATGTGAGCTTCTGAATGCAAGAGAAATGGCACGTCTGTCTGGGAAGTAGTTGAGGACAATTTGTCAAAAACATATTTTGTTTCTTACAAAATTTCACAGACAGACTAATTACAAAAGAACTGCCAATACAGGAGAATTATTAGTAGTGTAATAATGACACATTTTTTGTACTGTTCTTGGAGGATGAATCCAGATGAGATCCAGATTTGAACTTATATAATACATTCTGGTGTCCTTAACCATTACTCTACCTGCTTCTCTGCCGTTTGCCTGTCCATCCATCATTTTCAGTAAAGCAGACATCCAGTTAGGGTCGTGGTAATTCAAAACCGACCCCAGTAATCACAAGGGGGGAGCCATGTGTATCGCAGCATATTTATGCAGACATAAAATAAGGCTCATTGAGAGAGGTGAATGTGTTAGTTCTTATGTTTGTCATGCACTTATCTGATATTTTAAAAGACACCTCAGCTTTTCTTTAAAAGGAATGCAGTCATTTAGAAAACAATAAATTACTTTAAATTAAAATGCATGTACAGATTATCCTAAATTAAAAATCGCATTATGATGACTATTTACATTAATCTATCTTTCCTCTAAAGAGACTTACAGTTCTAAGGTACTTACAGTTGTTTACCCATTCATAGGGCTAGGCAAAATGTAGTGGAGCAATTTAGGGTAAGAATCTCAGTTAAGGATACTACTGCTGGAGGTGGGATTCAAACCTGCAACCTCAGGGTTCAAAGACACTAGCAGGTGCTCCACTTTAGGAGATGCTTAGCTCTCACCCTGCACTCTTATTGTTGGTTGTGTCACGCAGACATATTTTGCAGCACTTTGTAAATTCCCAGTGCCTGACCATTCGCTGGGTCTGTCTGCCTTCTCCCAACAGGGGGAAGTGTCTCCTGCTGTCACGACAAGCATTAAACTCTCATGTGCGTTTCATTACTTTTGTAGTTAATATTTTTTTCTTCTTTCTTTGGTTATTATTATTTTTAAAATTCACTTTATTATTAAAATTATAACTATCATTTTTACTGCTGTTGTGAATTACTTTTACGTTCTGCCAATCACATTTGATGAAATATTATGCAAGCATCTAAAGTCAAGGGACCTACAGTAAAATCCCTTAAGAGGTTCAAACCAACAACCTTCAGCGATGTGTGGTAGTAATTCATCATGCTTCCATAACTTTCTCTGAGAAATATCACATAACTGCATTTAATTTCCATTAACCATTCGTGCAGTGCGGGGTCACTATGGATTTACTTATTTTGTAACTTTATTTCATTAAAATTTCTTTAAAAATGCTCTGCTGGATGTGAAATACATGAAAATATTTTGTATTTTTCAAGGAATGTAGCATACCGAGGTGTGCTCTTTTCTGTCAAGATCTGTTTTTTTGTACTGCAGAGAAAAAGAAAAGAGACTGATTTACAACTAACACGACAAAGACATCGCCACACTCACCCAGTTCCTGTTACAGAAAGCCCACTCCTGTTCCTACAAAGCCTCTTCCAGAACGAAAAAGATTCCATGCCTTAATCTTCCCAAAAATGGTTGCGTAAGGATGACCTTTCACCTCTGGGAGATTTCACAGATTAAGCCACTATTTACGTCCAAGCCTCCTATTTAACTCCTTGATCCCTCTCTTTCCCTTCAAGTTAAATATGCATTTCCTAAGTTATCTATTAATTCCAGACCAAGCTATGCAACCTGGCTTAACCTTTGGCACCTCAGCGTTGCTGCATCCCTCGCCATGCACTAACTTCGGCGAGGGAGGAATGGGGTGGAGTTCAGCTCTAAAAGACACAGAAGACCACAGCAATCCATTGTTGACTGACTTCTAATGAGTGTAGACTGGCTCCTGGCCCCAGGGAGGACCAGGACACGTGTTCCTGAACATTTATAACATCTGTCTGGACATCTAACTGGCAAGGCTCCAGGAAGGTTTAAGAAAAAACAAAACGCGTGTTTGGAGACCAGGCAATGATTCTCAAAATACATTTCTCACTTTCACTGAAATTCAATAAATTTTGAGTAACCTTTACAAAGGAGTTTTGTGGTCTCTTTGAGTTTGTTATGATATAGGTAGTACACGAGGAATTAACCTTCAAAGTCCAACCCTATAATTTGCATAATTTATATACAAGATGTGCTAGCTGAATTTTAATTATATTATATAATTTAAATTTATAAAATGTAGATCATGTCAATTTATTCACATTAACTTTTAAATGACCAGGTGATTTCTGAGCCAAAATGTTCTGTGCAGTGTTTTTCAAAAACTGGCTGCAAAAGGAAAAAAGTTATGGATGTTCTGGTGTAACCATGTATTTCATTCTAAAGAAGTGTATATTTAAACGGAAGATTTGAGCATGGTTGACTTACCAAAAACTAAATGCTGGTATATACTGCTGACAACTCATGCATTCCAGCTGCAATTACATCTGTGTGTGAATGCTGTATATTCTGAAGTGACCATTTTAGGAATGAAAGCATGCATTTTCAATCCATGTACTAATTTAATTCATAAGTTAGGCCATGGGAAAGCTGGTAATGTAGTGGTTAGAGCTGCTGCCTTTGGATCCGAAGATCCCATATTCAATTCCCATCTCCAGCTGTAGTACCCTTGAGTGAGATGCTTACACTAAAATTACTCCAGTAAAATTACCTGGCTCTATAAATGGGTAAATAAATGTAAGTAGCTAAACTGTGCAAGTTGCTTTGGAGAACATTGTCAGCTAAATGGGGGAAAAAATTAAGGCTATCACTAGCAAGACTCATTGCTTGGGTGTAAAGTCTCAGAAGTGTGGTACCTTGATGAAGAAAGCTACAGTAACTGTGGGAAAGGGAGAAATTCAGCTCAGGCTCACATTATGATATTGTTATATACTGTAATATTGCTATATTATTGTTACTGGTATATTACCTGCTACCCCAAAGAGCTGTGCTCCGTAACAGCAATTTAAGCACCATTTCAAGTTCCTGAACTGAAGAAAATTGAAACACTGTTTTAATGAACCCAATAGTCTTATGGTTCCCAAAGGCAGTAGCAGAAGCATCCTGAGTTCAAGGGTAGTTTAAAGTGCTCTCTGCTCCTGTTGACCATATTCCCAATTGTGATGGGCCTTGCCTAACCTTCGCTAGGAATTGCTTTGTTTTCCCTTGTTGCCAGAGGATTTGGCAGAAGCTTTTTGTGGATGTAGTGAATGAGTGGGTACTCATCTGTGCTGGATGGATTTGTCTGCCCAGCTTTGAGGCACACCAGTGATTATGTCTGGGCTTATCTGACAGTGTGAGAGCAGATCACAATGAACAGAGTTCAATAAAGGTTTAAAAGATTTTTACATAACCGAGTCCTGTATTATTTTTATGGTTTGTGTGCAGTCACCAAGACAACAAAAACTGACAACTTCCCATGAAAGCAAAAATGGCAAAGCAAGGCACTGGTTCAGGCAGCTGAGAATCTATCAGAGTGCAATAAAAAGCCTCCAAGCAATGTCTGCAGTACCCCTGACCATAGAGGCAAAGCTGCAACAGATTCGGAAGGATGCAGTTGTGCCTCAGAGTGTCAGTGCCATTCTTGAACACATCAAGGGTAAAACTGTGCTCAAGGACTGTACAAGTCTACAATTCCACAAAGCATGTCTAATGCTTAATGCTATCCGGCTACTGGTGGAAAGGGAGCTGGACCAATTGGAAGATGATAGGATACTCAAAGGTTCATTGGAGTCTACAGGCAATACCAGTTGTGGCTGTCAAGAAAAAAGGCATGGTGAGACTCTGGAGATTTAAAGGTATCAAGAAACCCAGTGTTGCAGGTCAAACAGTATCTCTTGCCACTAAGAGAAGACATTTTTGCTGTCAGGAGGAGAGCGCTTTTCCCAGATTGATCTCACCAACGACTATATCCATATGGCAGTGGACCACTCCAAAGTGTTCACTGACTCCATGTGAACGGTTCAGTCAGAATCTGTTTGGCAGAAAGTTTACTCTCATCATAGATCACCAGCCATTGAGTTCAAAATTTAACCCTCAGAACCAAATACTAGTAGCTGCTGCTACTAGAATGCAGCTCTGGCCATTGCTCTTGAGTGGACATTCTTATAAAATTGAGTACAGGCACACAGCTTGTCACAGCAACGCAGACATCTGACCTACCTTAGGGCACACTTAATGTACTGGGAAAGGAAAGAACTGTAGGCATGTTTTCATTTGTACAGGTTGAAGACATGCCTGTAGGAGCTGACATGCTAAAATCCCGCACTAAGCATGACAGGATTCCTTTGCAGGAATTCAAGGCAATGCACAAGGGTTAGACCAATAAGCCTAAGACATTGCTATCTGAATACTGTTCAAAGTGAGATTAACTGCTCTTGAACTCTGGTTCTGTGATGTATTACTTAAGGATGATTCCCTCAAAGTTAAGACCCAGATTTCCTAGAAAAGCTGCATACGAGCCATTTTGGCATAGAGAACATGAAGGCACCAGCCAGAAGTTCCGTGTGATATCCAGGAATAGACACCAAGCTACAGCAGCTGGCAACACATTGCTCAGGATGCCAGCTGGTGCAAAATGAGCCAGCTGCACCTGTAGGAATGGCTGTCATTGCTGTTGCAATGTACTGCACCAGGCCATTCATGGGAACAATGTTCTGAGTGGCCAGAGGTTTTTGTGTTGAGCTGAATCTGTTCTATAACATTCTTATACGTTGAACTGTTGAAGAACTTGTTTGACAGAACAGGTGTCCTACACCAGCTTGAGTGACAACAGCCCTCAGTCTGCAGCTGCCAAAGTTCAAATGTTCTTGCAGAAGAACACCATTCGACATATCACTTCTCCCATGTTGCATCTGATGAGTGGATTGCAAAATGCCTCAGATGAGTCCGAAGAGCTTTGACAAACAAGAAGCTAAAACTTCAGCAGATGTCAATTGTTTGCTTGCCTATCAGAATACAATTCATGCCACAACACAGCCTTCTGCAGTGTTTCTGGGTTGATCAAGATTACCTGCTACAGTCAGACCTCAAGGGCAAAGGACAGGGCAGACAAATCATATGAAGTTGAAAGGCTACAGGTGAGCAGATTCATAAATTTGCTGTCAAACAGATATACAGAAGCCCATAAATGGGTTATTGTGCATTGCTACAGTGAAAGAGACTAGACCCCTTATCTGGTGGAAGGTATACAAAGTAGAAGTTCTCAGGTGTTTGGCAGCATTATGCGAATCAGTTGAAGAGATCAGGATTGGCTAAAGATGAGGAGCTTCCACACTGCTTCTTCTCCAGAAGGAACAGCATCATCATCATTTCCACAGCTCACGTACAGTGTTCTAGTACCTCATCTGATACCTCCTTCCTGACAACAACAGTGCAAAACCTTGCCAATAACAAGTGTATGATGGAGAGATGCATTATCGAGTACGCATCTTGAAACCATCGCAAAGACTGGTAGAAACTAGCAAAGACTTAAGTATACAGCTGAATACATATTTGGATCACTGGTCTTCAAATTACTAACGGTAAGTGAAAGATCTCAGTGGAGGGGACACTTTTCCTTTTGTTACTGAGTTCAGTTCAGCTGGGCTGCTATGTATAAGAATGTTGTATAATAGATTCAGCTGGAGCCTGTTGCCTCTCTGAGGAGAGAATCAAGCCCAGCAGTAGCAAGAGGAGAGAAGGGAAGCAGAGTTATGGGTGATACTGTGTTGAATCATGCTGCCAAGCTGTGTCCTGAGCCATTAGATTGTCATTAACAGGCACAGGAATGAAATATGTGTGCTGGATGAGATGGGATAGGATCCGGGTGCAGGATTGCCACCACATGTCTGCAGCACATTAGATTCATCTCCCTGCTAAGCCTGAGGTGTCTGCTTTTCGTCACAAGTCAGTGTGTGTGCTCAGGACCAGCAGTTACATGAGATGTCTGGCTCAGCAGCAAACAGACAGGGCTGTGGGTGTAGTGGTTAACCCTCATGCAGCAATGTCAGTGTCACCATTCTTCAGCCCCCCCCAACTCACTGTGTTTCTTATGTCTAATACTACTTTGAATAGCTTTTGGATATGGGTGGAATGGTGGCAGTGAGTAGAGCTGCTGTCTTACACCTGGAGTGCTCTGGATTAGGTTCAAATAGAGTTCAGTCTGTCACTGAAGCACATATCTTTGGCCTTGGTTTGTGGGAGGAAACCAGAGCACCCAGAGAAAACCCATGCAAATATGAGTACTCCAGAGTGAGCAGGACTTGAACCCCTGATTAAACATACATTCTAGGCTTCATGAGGGACTGCTCTACGTGGTATACATTCAGTCATTTAGCAGACACTTTTCCCCAAACAGTGTACATCTTAAATGCAATTACATGAGCAGAAGGAGAAACTTGGATGTAGATATTTGATTCTAAAGCACAGTAAAATTTATCACATTCAACCATACCAAGCAGTCAGTACACATCACACAAGCAGTTGCATAAAGGTTTAACTATAATTTACCAGATTTACCAGTTTTTAATAAAAACTATTCAACAATACTAGGTAAATCTTAAATGGACTAAGCCACACCCCTTCCCCAATCACACTGCTCTTTTAAAATATGTTAATCTGCAACAGTGTCTTATTAGCAACTAATACATCAATAATGCAAGTATCAATTGTTGGATTGATGCTAATGTAATGCACACATTGTATTTTCTATGACATGTACATCACTTTGGAGAAAAGTATCTGCAAAATAGATAAATGTAAATGCCGATCATACTAAATTTGAGTAATTATTAAAAGCTTGAGCATTTTCCTTCATTTGTCACTTCAGTATCATTGTCAAGCACTGAGCTGCAGTAAGATTTCTAAAAAATATTTAAAAAAAAACAATTTAGTTACTAGGAAGTCATGCATTTATTTAAGAGTTACCTACCTGCTTGATAAACACTGACATTCATTCATTCGACATACACAGGACAAGATGTTAGAACCCATGCACAAATACAAGTACTGCACACAAAGACCCAGCCCTGCCAACTTCACCATGAAGCCACAGAGACAGACATCCATGTATTGCCATCATACATCTCCATGACTCAAGACCAAGCAGCTTTATCTCCTCCCCATCAACCACAGGGTGCCAACAGGGCCATTTCATTGAAGTTGTCAAGTGGGCACCTCCCTTTGTCAGTGTTTCACCGAATTAGGCCCACGACCCCTCAAGAAGGCTAACAGTGCGGTGTGGCATCCCAGATCCACCCTCCACACGTTAGATGCCCTTCACCTCCAACAAATGCAATAAATCCACAAACTCAACCACCCCAGTTAAACAATACTGCACCCACCATACATACCATCAAATGCTGCAAATGCACCAACTCCACAAATTTAAAGGAACCCAACGAAAAAGGCCACACCTCCTTACTTACCAACAACTGCCTCCCATTGCTGGCCACCTGCCACTAATCTTAACAGCCACTGTACACCTCTCTCCGACATGCAACCCCAACTACGCTGCTCTCTTCTCAACCATAACCACTGATTTGCCATCTCAGCAGCCTCAGACAGCTCCTTCACTGCCACTCTTCACGAATGGCCTCTAACCAACTGAAGATATATTTACCTTTAATATATTTATCAGATGCTTTTTATACAGCTGGGTCATTGTTACAGGAGTAATTTAGAGCAAGTACTTGTATCAAGGTTGGTTTCGAACCCCAGTCCTTTATTCGAAAGGCATGTAATTTCAAACAGCATCTAGTAGTTAGTGACAATTTTATGCAGGCAGTCTGGACTATAAAATACAGAATGAAGAGTGTCATTTTGTCCAGTAAAAATGATAAAAGCAATCTTATAGAATTATACTGAAACAGATGATTTTTAAAAAGTTTTCTTTTTTGTTCAGCAAAGCTAATGTGATGACAATTTGTGATTGTTTCAAATATAACAGTTGTTAATTGACTTCCAAATTTTAAAATATGCCAAAACAAATCATATTAAGATCCGTAAAAGTGCAAAAATGTGATTTTTCACTGTTTGCAGATAGGGCTGATTACTTGGATGCCCTTCTGCATGCAAGGTCAGAATGGATCCAGACAATGATTCTTAGAGTCAGCATGCAGAAGAAGATGATGTTGCCCTGCCGGTAAACCATCAAAAGACAAAACAGCAGGACTTGTGGATTTAGTTCGTTTTTCGCAGCATCGTGAACAGGATGGGGAGACATCAATGGGTGCCACTTTGCTAGCTGTTCATAAGCATTTTAATACATGATGGTCTGAAACTACATTTTCATGTATCCACTCCAGGATATATATGGCTATCATCCCCAGAATAAGTTTCCTCTAAAGAATATCTAGGGATAGGGTCCTTCTGCTTCCAAGATCTCTTCTGATTTCTGGCTATGCACTGGGCTACAGTTCCTTCAATTGAGTTTTTGTCTACTTTTTTTAGCTTGAAACACTAGAGACAAAACAAGAATGTCCATGTATACAGTAAAGCTGTAATGAGAGTAGTCAGAAAATAAGTCAGGCTTCTTTGGAGCAACACTACTGTCAGTCTTTATGGTGTTTTATTGAATCCATAAAGATGTTTATCATTTCAACACAAACATCCCAAGAGAGTCATGAGGGAAGAGTGAAAAGTACAGTGGGAGGGATTTTGTCTGGCAACAGTGGTTGGTTACCAGATGGGTGGAGTCAGTTCTGCAGAACTCATGACGTCTCTGCCACACATGGGTGTGAAGACCAGAAAGGGACGTTGGTGGCTCACACTCTACTGTCTACCATTACAGCATTCCAGAATGGGAGGAAAAAAAAAGAAAAACATTAAGCAAAAATGTTTAATTATTGCTTGTGGGCTGTGTTTTAAAATTATAAATATAACCATAAATCTTCCAGAAATTAATTTTGTGACTAAGATATGGCAAACACCACATTGAATTCAGTGTACATGTTAAGTGGGCCCTAGGCAGCAACAAGTTTCAAAACAAAACAAAGGGATTCCATTTTTATTTGAGAGCCAAGGATGAAACTGGAAAATATCTATTACTAGAGCTTCAAACGAATTTCTATTCTGCCGGGGAAAGTTGTGTCAAAAATAGATGAGCTATGCTGCCCTCAGCTTACATCTATGTTTATTCATCCACTGACACTTTTTCCTGAAGTGTCTTCAAATGAGATGTTTGGACATTGAACTACTTACAGGTACTGATCTATTTCTCCATCTGGTTAATTTTACTGGAAAAATTCAGAGTAAAACCCTTGATCAGTGGTACTAGGGCAGAAAGTGAGACTCAAAGCTGACAGCTCTAATCACAACACTACCTGCTGCCCCTCAAGCAAAGTTTACTAATGTCAGAAGTGATGAGGTCATGTACCATTTTTACGGGTTCATTCATTTTGACTAGTGTAAAAGCAGTTTGTTTTTTAAGGGCTGTCTTTGATTTCATCTGAAATCACCACATTTTTCACTAAATGAAGAAGATATTGGAAAATAACTACTTCCATATGCAGTTAGTGCAGTTGTGTGGTGGTTCAGTAATTGAACAACATTTGCAGCTTGTTCCATATATATTTTCCTTTGTCAGAGAAGACATTCGAAGAAACATTGTGTAATAGAAATCCAAAAAAAAAAAAAAAAAACTGAAGGCAAGTGCTGTAAAACTGACGACAAATAAAATGGAGCACATGTTCTCTAAAGTTGCATCACATTCGCAGATAATCCCTGACACTGTGGAAATGGGGTTAGTTATGGAGGATTATTTGGGGACAGCACATTTCCTTGGGCAAAGCCTAGCGAGAAACCCGAATTTTAAAATTGTATTTTTCCCTTTTCCCCATTCTGGCACTGCAAGGCAGGAGCCACCCACAGAGCCACAAAAACAAAGAGATAAATAAAGTGATCCTCAGTTGTTAGCAGCCTCCTCCAGCGGGGGAATCCAGAGTGCGTGGAAGAATGTGACTCCACATCAGAAATAGACCACAATTGGTGGTTCTGTCAGTTCGAGGTTTTCTCCTCCCCCCACCCCCCTCGGCTCGGGTAAGATCACGGAAGAGATGGATTGTCATTGGTCTAAATGCTCGGAGGTGGAATAATGAGAGCCAAGGACCCATGTTGTTCTGGGGTTGTGGGGCACATTTAAGAGGGTGGCATGCAGCCGGGAACATCACAGACGCCGCATCCAGCCTGAAAAGTTCACAGCTGAGCATGTGAGTGCATTCGCTATTTAATGAGAAACACCATTCACCAAGGAAACCGCAACATCGCCGAGTTTTCCATCTCCTGCATTTATTTATTGGCAAACTGGCTCTTAAACAGACAACAACAACAAAAAAAAGAAACATATTTGTCATTGATGTTAAACCATCTGACTTCCAGTTTTCTAAACTTCTGTTTGTCCAAAGTCATAAGACTGTGCGTGTGATCAGCACTTAGTTCATTGCTTCAATCTCCGATTCATCACCACTTTGTTTTGTTCGGACGCAAACGCAAACACAGCAGTGCGGGACCTCCCTAAGAAGCCACCCAGGGTGACCATTGTTTAGCACAGGTGCCCTCCTGGGGAGCACATGGATCGTTGGATTCATTTATGGATTATGATGATTAAGTGGTAACTGCAGAAGCAGGTCAGTCCAAGAGGCTGTAATGCATTAGAGGGATTTGTAACTGGCTTCACACTGTCAATGGACTCCTTCCATTGCTGTTTTAAAGAAAGCCCTACAGATGTTTTGGGTGTGATGCATCGTGACGTGACCTTACGGTAACTACTTGTCTTGCTTCTCTTCCCAGAAGCACCAATGCAGTTGGAAACCCTGTTCTTGCAAACCTGAGAGAGCGTGTCCTCAGAAGCACACACACACACACACACACACACACACACACAGTAAAAGCAGCATGCTTTTTCTTCGTCTCCTGGTATGGGACCCAGATGCTCAATGCTAAAATGTGACTTTAAAGTTAAAAATAGAATATTACCCTCAGAGAGGATGGTTAGCGCTATCTGCTAGTTGTGCTTTTTCCCCGGTGGTGGGACAAATAGTTGTGTTGAACATTCACGATCGCTTTCACAGCATAAATGCACACACACGCCCGCAAATGCGACAAGCAAACAGCTGATGACTAAATTACTCGCACGCATATTGGGAGAAACTTAGGCATCCTATAAACAAGTTTTGATTAACACCATCAACATGGTGCAAGAAGCTCGCCAGCAAGCTCCCCGAATGAAGGTTTAACAAGCCTACAGCAGGCAGAAAAAGCTAATATGAAGAGTGTGATGTCAGCGACAGTTTGTCCCACATGTTTTTTATAAGGTTCCAGCAGTAGGAGACTGGCTTTGATTCCTTTTCCTGGTTGGTTCATGGGGGAGGGAATGACTTAGTGGCAGCACTAGACAAGAACATCTTGATCATCTTGTCAGGGATCAGTGGCAGATGGCCTCTATAAACCATGTTTTTTACCAGTGTATCTCGTTGCTTTGCTGCAGCAAGGCGCAGAAGATTCAGTACAAGGACAGCACAGACCTGCTGACAAAGTGAAATCGTCAAGGACGTTAAAATGTTCTCATCTTTGCAATGAAAACAGTCTGATGTGTAAGATTAATAAAACATGCGCGTTTCATAATTTTCTAACAGTATGTCTTAATTGTAAAATTCCCAATGTTCATTTGCTTTCAGATTTGTCAGAACTGTATTTCACGTGTGGTCAAGTAAATTATCACAGTATTACCGCAGGAGTTTTCTGTTCATTTGATGTACTAACATGAATTATATTCTGAAGTTATTTTGCTCACGGCCTAAAGCAAATTGGCTCCCTTCACTGATGAACTCGAAATTTGCCGTACTGAGTGTTCCCATTTTCAGCTGAATAGTGAAAAATACAACGTGAAAAATGTTTCGGAGTAGAAACGAGTTGACTCACTGTTTGTCCACGTTACTTAAGGCACAGCTGCTGTACCCGATTACATTTTTGTGTAATTCCTAGGGCCGGTTTTTGAAATACACCAGTGTCTTGAATCGTTAATATTTATTTTAATATAACAGATTTTCATTTCCAGGCAAGATGAGTGATCTACATTTATTCATTTAGCTGACACTTTTCTCCAAAATGACTTAAAACATTTATCTATCTACAATTACTTACCCATTCATACAGAAGTGTAACTTTTTTTTTTTTTCAATAGGAGTAATTTCAGGGTAAATATTTTGTGCAATGGTCCTACAGCCAGAGGCAAGATTCAAACCTGCAACCTCTGGGGCCAAAAGCAGCAGCTCTAACCACTCTGGTACCAGCTGTCCGCAATACTGACTTTAGCATTGTCAGCCAGTGACTAACAGCAGTCCTCCTAAAGAGGGTTTATATCGACATGTCAGCACAGAAAGGTGGAATTCATGGGGTACCAGGGTATCTACATGCATCTCACTTAGAGGGACTTGTGAGATCAATAGAGACTTAGAAGTGTTGTGACTAGATTTCACCAATACACACACACAATGTCTTCAACCACTTGTCCCGAGCAAGGTCACAGCTAACCGTGGCCTAACCCAGCAACACAGGGCACAAGACTTGAGGAGACACACCCATGACAGGATGCCAGTCCACCACAAAGCACCCCAAGCAGGACATGAACCCCAGACCCACCACACAGCAGGTCCCAACCAAACCCACTCCACCACCATGCCTCCGATTTCATCAATACTTACGGCTTAATTCATACAATCTGGTGGAGATGGTATTCGAGCAGTACCACCTCACATGCAAGATCAAGGCCCAGACTGGAGAAGGAGACAGTTACAGGCTGGACTGTCTCCATGATCCAATTTGCTCTACGTCTCATTTTTCTTGCCTTGCGGTGGCAAGGAACGTGCTTGTGAAGTTGCTGGAGTTCCACAAATTATCAGATATCTAACAGCCACACATGAACAGACATGGACAATCTGACAGTGAGTCCATTTGTCCATCCCAGGATGCAGGTGAATTGCACAAGGGCAAGAGAAGCTTATCACATGGGCTTGGGTCAGTTTGAAGCCTTCAAAGTGATGCAATGAGGATGGGAGAGCCTACTCATGCTTCCCTTTTCCATAGGGAACACACTGATTCCATCGATCTTGAAGAAGCCAGAGACAAAACCGTTTATGTTTATTCATTTACCAAGCACTTTTCTCCAAAGCAACTTACAATGAACACTATACAGTATTTAAATGACATCTTTCTCATCCAAAGTGAAATACAATGCTGGATACACTACCTGCTGTCATGTTTGCAGAGAGGCGACGGACCCGATTGCAAGGTGCACAGTTTATTAGCAAGCGTGGGCAGGCAAGGGACAGGTGAAATATCATAGTCAACAATGGACAGGCAGTAGGTCACCGAGGAGCACGTGTCGTTTCGAGGAAAATCCAAGGTCGTAGTCGGGAGCAAAGCCGTTGGGTCAGGAAACCAGGGAGACGCAAGCACAAGGTAAGAAGACAAGGGAACAAGGAAACCGGGGAACTCGTAGAAACTTGCTGGTGCTGAGGTTGCGGTGTGCTCAACTGAGGTTCCGCGATTGGATGTGTTTGATGCAGCCTTTTTATACCCCTGCAGGTGCGTCTGCTTTGTGCGGGGGCGTGACACCTACAGTCAGCGAGTCAGCGAGTCATCCACAGGCAGGAGTGACACACTCATCTCTTACACAAACACAATATGGGATATTTAATCCTGGATATTTCAGATCTTGAGGTAAACCACGCAAATACAGAGAGAACATACAAATCCCACACAGACTAAGGGAGGATCTCACCCATGTCTCCTCACACCATCCAGATGCTGTAGGATAACAGTGCTACTTGCTGCACCACAGCCCCCCCATACTGTACCCATACTGTACCAATACCGTACCCGTAGCAGCTTGAGCGACACACAGGCGATTTGTAGAACTTGCAGGGGTAACTAGCCACAGTGGACAAGCCAGGACTTGGCTTTATCACTATGGGGTCCCGCTACGACTCTCTGACCCCTTGTGGCCTTTAGATTCTATTGTGAGAGTTGAAATTTGTCATATGGACTGATGTGCGTAACAGAAGAGTCCGTAGAGGTTTCTCCTTTGACGAAACTCATACGGCTACTGCACAGTTTGAAGAACATTCGTAGCAGTTTGCGTTACATAATGTTGAGTAAAAATATGCTCAGTTCTTTAGACAGCCGAAGTTGGTTTTCGGCAGTGGACCTGTTCTCGGCTGTGAGACGTTGCCTATAAAATGTCCTGCAGCTGCCAGTCTTGAGCCCTTGACCCATTTGTGTCTCCGGGCAGCTCATTAGCGGCACGCTCCAGTTCAGTAATGAAGTGAATCATCAAGTGGGACACACACACACACACACATACACTCCCAGGCAGTTGTTAGCGGCGGAAAAATACGGCTGAGAACGCGAGGCTTGTCCTCCATACAGCAAGAGCGAGGAGGATACTGTCTGGCAGGTGATTTTTTTCAGCCAAGTGAATTTCGCTGTGTCTGTTCATAGTAAACACACTCATCAGCACAGTAGTCTGTCCCAGGAGAAAAAGCATGTTTGACATTATTAATTGGCTTTTCTGTGTAACAAGTCAGATAGATGAAAAGGTTTATCAAGCTGAAATAATTCATTCTGCCTGAAATTGCTGACAGTTCTGTTCTTCTGGGAAAAAAGGACTACTTTCATTTTTCTTTTCCTCTTCCACTACCATCGAGACAGTGTTCTTCCAACTGGAAAGGCAGAAAGGTGGCAAAAACGTGAAATGTCAAAGAAATTTAATTGTAAAGAATTTAATTAACTTTAAGCGGCACAGATTGAAAGGGGTCCATTTTTATCTTGCACGGCTACAATGGGCAGAGATTAGTGGTTCACATTATGCTACTAATGTGCTATATATTTAATACAATTAACTCAGAATTAGAGGGGAAATTATCTATTTAAACAAGATCATGCACTGTTGCTCATATCTCTTTAATCACTTCTGATATCAATTGGTACTTTGGGTTCCATAATTACTATAATTAATGCTTTTGTGAACATAAACTCATATAATATGCGGTGAAAGTCTAAGTGTACCTGAAGCTGAACAATGAGCATTTTTGCCCGTTTCAGTAAAACTTCAAACTTTGCAGAAGAACTTTTGTCACAGCTTTAAATATCATAGATGGGTTAAATCACACTGGCCTGAGAACTTTTAAGCAAACACATTTTCAAAGGATCCATTTAATTGCTTTTACTTGAAAGTAAATGAAAGCTGAGTGCAAATATTGAAGACCAAGCTCATTTACATGACTGTGCAGCCATTGTTTCCATTCAGCAGCTCCGAGATGCAGTGCTGCTTATTCCAGCCCTTGCAGTAAGGGAAAATTAACATTATTTGCAAATATCTTGAAGATCCTGTTAATTATAAAAATCAAGGCTAGCTCTGAGATCCTGCCCTTTGACTGGACTCTCCGTTCCTCAGTGAGTCCAATTTACCAATCCTTTGCTTACAGAACCTCGGACTGACAGCAGCGTAAAGTGCTTCACTTTTTGTACCCTTTAGCATAAACTATGAACATCATGAATTCCATAACTGGCGGTCTGAGGATTTCCAAGAACCAAAAATACATATACATTACATATATACCGATCCATCACATTACGGCGTTAATTTGCTCTATGAAATCCCAACTTAGGGCAAAGTCTCACTGTGAGGGGATCAAATGACTATTATTTCTCATTTCCAGATGAAAAAGCAACTGCAGAGCTTTTTTCAACTAGTGAAAACTTTGTACTAAGAATAAAAGTTAAGAAGTGTGTTTTTAAAAACCTCTTATCTAATTTATATGTTTTTTTTTTTTTTTTTTTTTAATAAAGCTGCTGTTTTGGCCTGTTGCTGGACAGCTTGTCTTTTAAACTCTGTAGCTCTCATTTTTCAGAAGTGCTTCACCGCTGAGTGTTCCCTTTCCTCAGAGACAGCCTGAAAGCTGCAGAGCAACTGCGCTGCAGCAGGACTGAATTGCACCCTTTAAAACTTTGCCACTGGCTAAAACAACACAGAGTAAACGCAACTGCAGTTCTGATATCAACTTTTGTTCGACTCATTGTGGAAGTAAAAAGATCACCTAAAAGTCACCAATGCCATAGACTATAGAAAACCTGTTCTATGGAAAAAGCTATACATTTTCATAAGCATTTTTCATTGTACGAGACCCCTTTATATGCGTCACGCCCATCACCACGCCCCAGGCACCTGGTGCTAATCAGCATGACCTACTATAAGAGGAGCCAGTCCACCACTGTCCCTTTGCACAATGTCTCCTGAGATAACTGCCCCCTCTGTGCTCTCGAAACCTTGTTTCAGGCAACTCCCCTCATCGTTCTCTAGCCCTGCTGCTCCACTCCCTGATTCCAATCACCTACTTCGTCCCTTAACCGTGACTCTGGATCTTCGCTGCCACCCCGTTGGCTGATCGACTGACCATTCGCCTGTCCCCATCTACGAGTGCCTGTCTGATCCTTCTGTTCAGAATGAAAGATCCTGCACTTGGATCCAGCATCCTCCATGTCCTCTGTTCCCCGTGACAATATGAGTTCCAAATGTATATTAAATATGATGAACTAACATGTACAGGCCACTCAGAAGCACAAATCCTCACCATTCAGCCTTGATATTGGCTGTGAAATTAGCTATAATGAGTTGTTCAAGTACATGTCTGCTTTATGTTTTTCTTCTTGGACTCAATGAACAAAACTAATACATTTTTCTGTTTCACTATCATCTATTTTCAAAAGCCCTTGGATACATTTTCAGGCAGAAGGAAAGCAGACAAAACCAGGGTACTTAACACTGTTAGTTTCTATGAATATAGGAGCAATAAAAGATTGGAGTTATGCGCAAAGTCCAATTTAGATAAATAAGTGGCATGTAAAATATTCAGCTATGCCTTCTCTATAAATGTATCAAAAGTACTGAAAGCTGAATAAAGTGACAGATGTGCAATAATGATGACACTCCAAGTGCAAGGAATGTGAACAAGAAAGCACTGTATGTGTTTAACTGTAAGCCTTCATTTTAGACACAAGTTTTGACAAAATAGCTGTATGAAGCCTGGTCACACCACACTCCACAACTTTGGTCATCTGTTAGTGAGCTGCGATCTCCTGACTGAAAGTGAAATGAGACAGGGGGATAAGCCTGGAATACAGAATTAAGCCTCAACGAGCTTTTCTAAAGCCATTTTCTACGTGGTTAGTTCACAGTTAGAGGAGGCACAGACCTTTCATGGGTCCCCTGGAGGGTTTGCCAGGACCACTGCGGTCACTCAGTTCAAGTCCCAGGGGGGCCATCATTCCTGCTAAGTTCCACCCTCCTCCCCTTCTGGCCCCCTGGGGAGCACTCCTAATTTCATCAACGTACTCGTTCAAAGCTGATAATTAATTTGAATGGATTGGTCATTTTGAGTTGGACAAAAAAGGCATCTAAAACAGTTGGCACCTAGAGTCTCCTCATCTGCAACTTTCAATTGCATGTGCAGTCTACCGTAACTCCTTAATGTCCACTCAGTCCATTATTTACATTTATTACTACGAAGAGAGACCTCCCCATACATATATATCCGTCTTACTGACAACATTCACCTCTAAAATGAAGAAAAACTATTCAATGAGGTTATATTGCTGAGTATCCAGTTGTAGTGAAGTGAACAGATTTCCTTCAATAAAAGTTCATCTTGGTCTTATAGGCCAGTCTGTGCTTTGGTACATATTATGTATGTCAGAGAGAGGAAAAAATCAAAATCAAGAGAGTTTTATTTTTTCTTCTGAGCTGGGCCAGCTGATAGCATAGTGGTTCATGTTACTACCTTTATATCAAGAGGTCATGGGTTTGAAACCCATCTGCTGTTGTAGTACCCTTGAGCAGACTACTTGCCCTACATTGCTCCAGTAAGAATTACCCACACTGTATGAATGTGTAAACAATTATAAGTGGCTTTAGAGGAAAGAGTGTAATAGCTGTAGTTGATAAAAACTGCTACAGCTGCAAGTTGGGAAGAGATTTAAAGGGAGAGTCTAAGTAGAAAAAATAAGTAATAACAGTTTACGGCAATGTATTATGAAAAGTGTTATTTACATTTGGATTGATGGGTAGTTGATTCTCCGAGCAGGAGTTCAGCCTAAGAGCAAGTACTGCATTTGACAATCAAAAATTATAGTTGCTACAGTTGCTGGATCTGTGTACTTGAGTTCAGATGTTGATTTGAAAAAGAGCCCTTTATCTAGACCATAATCCAGCCATCCCTGAATGACTCCATTCAAGAAAGGCTACTGGCCTACCGGCCGGACATTGGTTCAGAAGACTTGAGGTAGGTGGAAACTGAAAGGGATGCATGTTTTTTTAATCTCTGAATTTAAGGATGACATCTCTCATCCATAACCTTTCTTTAATGAACTATCCAGCGTTGACTAGGCTGCATGATTAACGTCAAAGACAACAGGCCACATGTAGCCATTGGCCTGAAGGGGCACTTTTGCTTGTGGACTTTGGTGACTGAGTTCGCTACATGACGACAGGTTGATTTTCCCATCTTGTGTGCAATAGCTCAGGACACAGTTTGGCAAGGCTAAGAAGATCAGCAGGAACTTGGTCGCATATCACAGAAACAAACGCTACGGTAGTGACAGCAGGTGCTTGTTTTAATGCTTTTTACACTAATGCATTTATGTTTGCACCAGGTTTTTGCCAAGGCGCTGATGCTAAAGGCATTTTAACATCTTGGGAAGATGTCTTGTGTTTTTTTGGGAATTTAATGGTACATTAAAAAGAGGCGCTGAACAAGTTATGGTTTAGCAGCGAGTACCATAAACGCTGAGCTTGTGTTACTTTCTCGGAATCCGGAAGAAATATTCTGACAGCTTGGTGAGAGAGAAGAAGAACATCGCTCTGCCATTTGTAGATTGAGGGAGCCCTTCCTCTGAATGACATGTATGAACAATGGTTCTTGCTACGGAGCGCATTTCCATGGGCACAAGGGCACAAGCGCCGCCTCTTGTCTGTCACTTCCCTAAAGTGACTCCTCCTACTGGCTCAAACACACACACAGATACAGCCTCTCATGAGCGTCACTCATGGATTTCGAACCCCCCCCCCCCCGGCCTGTCTGTCAGTCAGTGGTGTGTGCCTGGATTGCAGGGGGACAGCTGTGCCGTTATGGCGAAGAGAGCTGCTGCGTACAGCACTGCTGGGGGGGAGGGAGGGAGGGAGGGAGGGAGGGACGGAGGGAGGCGATACTGTCATTTCCTGTTTCTGCCCTTTCCCCCTAATCAGGTCTTTCAACAGGATCGTTCGGTGCACAGCTGCTCTGATGCTCCTTTGAAATTCTTCTGTGTGTGTGTGTGTGTGTGTGTGTGTGTGCGTGTGTGTGTGCGTGCGCGCATGCGCACGGGCGCAAGTCCTCGTTTCCCTCTGTCTCCTTATTTGGCTTTTAAATAGCACTGATTTTCTACTTTAATTGCACTAATTACATAAAAAGTAGTGGTTAAATAATTTGTTTGAAACACTGATCACTGAATTTTTTCTTTCCCTTCTTTTATGTTCTCTTTCGCTGTGTGTTTCTCTGTATTCGGTATATATTAGTACATTATGATGCATATACTTCGAAATCTTCATAATTTTTCTTTGTGACAGCCTTCTTTGTTCTCTTGTCTTGTCTTCTTGTTCACCCGTCTGCATTTCATTCCACGTTAAATGACGCTAATATATCTAAGCATCGAGCGATCCATCTTTGCACGAGGGACACAGGTGAGGCTTTGAATATGAGCACACAGTGCCCCCTCCCCCTTCTACATTTGGGAAGTGTTCGGAACCATGAGCGAACAGCGGTGGGCAGATCTCTCCCTGGGGTCAGCTAGTCCATCGGCGGTGGGCCAGCTTTTGTCAATGTCCAGCATGATGATTTATTCTCTGTATGTTTTTACCAGACGCTTTTGCCGGTGTCTTCTGGAGGCCTGTCTGTGTTGGTGGTATACTGCCTTCACAGTTATAAATTGCATTCTTTCTGCTTCTTTAACAAATTAGAAGCAGAGCTTTCAAGGAGCAGGGCTCCTCAAGAGCATGTGGATAATGTGTGAAAGAGCATATTCTAGTGGCTGGAGGCACAAGTGCAGCTGCTCTTCGCCACTTTCCTTCGTCGTCTTCTTGTCCGCAGCAGCATGGTATTTCACACCAATGACGAATTTCCTGCTGCAGCACAATTTTCTTGCGCTTTATTTAATTTCATTGCAGCCTAAGGATTTTTAACCAAATCAGAGCATTTTTATTTAATGTATTTTTTTTAAATAACGATGACTGCAACAAATCCTGGAATAATCTATATTCTTCTCTTTATTCTTTGAAAGGTCAGCAGCAGGGCGCTGCTCCCCGAAAGCTGCCCGTGTTTTCTCCAGCCACGCTCATGGGCTTCCTTTGGTTGAAGCAGGATCACACAGCTATTGCTACCATGAAAATTAGTAAACTTTGACACCCTTTGCCCAAGCACAAATTCAAATTCAAATACAAATCAGTGCTCAAAATACATTTCTTCGCCATTTTTTGGTTGTGCAGAGTCACACCTCAAAGTGAATCATTTCTCACCTAAATGAGATGCTACAAGAATTTCACTGTACTCTCCTATTACATCAAGATGATATATCTTTTTTCCCGTACTGTGCTTTGTAATGAACCGTGGGCAATTTACCATACTGTTTTTACATTCTCAACACTTCAGGACTGTGATACAAATGCTGCAATGAAACTGTCTTCAGCTAATTAAGAAAAAAAAATGTTGGTTTTAATTTGCCTCCACTGGCTATATTTTATCGTTCCCATTAGATTTTTCAAAGAATGCCCAAACTAACCCCTACTTTCATCATTATTATTATTATTATGTTCTAAAATACGTACAGTTTTTTTTTTTTTTTTTTTTTTAAACAGCAACAAATGACCTCTGACAGAAACGAGAACAACCTCCCCCAAAGTGGCCAAACAATAGGAACAAATCAATTTGGTGTCTGTGTCCACTCCACACCACCAGCGTCCCCATCGATCACGGCTGGTGAAGGCAGACCCCCTTCATGACAACACCCCCACCAGCCATGTTTTGCAGGGGTCACTTTGCCTGACATGGACCCATTCCTCCGGACAATTAGAATATTTTTGTTTTACTAAAAGTGGCCTTTGTCCTCCGTCACTGGGTGCCACAGGAGGGGACCTGGTGGCAGTCATCAGTCACACTCTGAATGGCTAAGGACAGGGGCTCCAGAGCTCTGCTGAGGGACAAAACTCACCTTCTCCTGCCTTCCTCCGTGCAGTTTCAGCGAGCGACTTTTGGGCAACATCATTTCCACACCTGAAATCCTGTGTTGATGTCAACAGCTCTCTTTGTCAGCACTGAGAAACAGAGTTGAGAGAGAATTCAGAACAGACAAGTAACACTTAAATCTATGTATGTATGTATGAATGATGCAAATTTGTAGGAATGTACAGATGTCAAGTAGAGAAGGGCTCAGGGTGCGGAAAAAAACGTTTGGTCCCATGAGCTGCCCTGGTTGTTGCACCTTCAATATTGCACTTATCCCCCATTAAAACAATCATATGAACATATGACATCCTACTGTATAAATAGATAAAATGCAAATTCAATCTTTAGCTAAGTATCCAACTAAATTTCCACTGTAAATTCCCTTTCTTTTCAGAATCTTCCTTCCACTGCTCAGCATAAAAAGCCTTAAAAATATCCACCTGTAAAAGCATCTGTAATGAAAGTGGCAGAGCAGAAAAATAATTTTAAAAAAACTAATTTTTTTGCTTTTCATTTCTAGCGACAAGGCAACAGCTTCTCATCTTCACACATCACAAAATCATTAATAGCAATTTTACCCAAATACTAACAATGGCAGGGCTGTTATTTGCTGAATTCTTTTTTAGCCTCTTAAGGCAACTGTTTGATTTTCTCTAACATCTTCTCACAACTTTTATCAAATAATCACAAAAACAAGATGACGAAACAAAGAGGGGGGAAGGGAATATTACCCAGCACAGGGTACTCAATATTCTCTATCGAGTCCTTAAATAGATCTATTACAGGCAGTATTTTGGTGGCCAGAGCTGTGGAGATGCCATTCTGTTGGTGAAGTGCTCAACCACGGTGCGGACCAGACGACCTGCACTCTGGGCCGTCCGAGACACAGGCAAGAGCCCGGGGTCTCGCGTTAAATGGCCGCTGCTCCGTGAAGACCTGGGGCTTTCACATGTCAGGAGGATTCAGTGCGTTGCTCACATAGGCGCAATGAATGAGGAGGCAGCTCCATCCCCAGCCACCCCCTGCCACTGCCAACAATCTAAATATTTTCTGTAAATTTGTCAAACCCGCAGTTTACTGAAAAAGAAGTAAGTGGCTTACTGCCGATGACATTTCTTACAATTATTTTAAGGTCAAGCCATAAAAAAGATGTTCCTGCTCTTTGTGATGAGCCAGAATTGCATTGTTTTCCAGCCAGAAAATAATGGCACACTGCAACCATTTGAATAATCACCGTCTGCTGAGTTCTGCATGTTTTTTTCCCCCCAAATAGAAATATGTTGTGACATTTATGGGCCCCAGCGTGGACGACGGCAGTGGAGTCCGTGCTCCCACTGTGCCCCACTGCCGGCCCACCAAGCTGTTCTCTCAGTCATCCCTGCTTCCAGGTCACAACCCTCAGCAGCAACCACATTATTGGGTCACAGCTTGGTGCTGCGAGCCGGTGCCGACCCGGCATTGTCCGGCAGCACGCCAGGACGGCAAGGCAGAGAGGCCTCCCTGGCAACCATCTGCTGCCCCCAGCCATCCGTACAGCTGGGCATGCCATGACACATGAGGGGCCAGCTCATCGCTACGACAACAACATATGAGAGCGGTGCACATTTCTTAGCATTCAAACACTTTCTTCTCCATTTGGTGAGCAGGGTACAAAGCATAGTAACCCTGGTGCTTTTGGATTTGGAGGTTGGGATTTGAATCTGACCTCCTGATGTAGTGCCCTTGATCAAGGTACTTGCACTTAAGTGATACAGTAACAATCACTAAATAATAAATGGGTCAATCAGTTTAAGTTGCTATGGACAAAAGCATCAGTGAACAAAATTAATGCAAATACAAACGTAAAGAAAAGAGTGAAAACTGATGAGAGCTGATGGCAATTCGTACTTAGGGGAGGTGTTTCTCTTGGCCTGCGTTAGGGAATGAACCGCACCAGCCATGAAGATTCTCTCAGCAAAACATCTGCAGAGTGTTCCTTTGCAAAACTGGACAGATTTGGGACCGTGGGTGAAAAGCTACTTTCAGGTCTCTCCAGAGATGTTCGACTGGGTTCAAGCCCAGGATCTGGCTGGGCCACTCAGGGACATTCATAGAGTTGTCCCTAAGACACTCCTGTGTTGTCTTTGCTTTGTGCTTAGAGTCATGAGCCTGTTGGAAGATGCATCCTTGGCCCAGAGTGCTGCAGAGTAGGTTTTCATTAAGGATATGTCTCTGTACTTTGCTTCATTCAGCTTTCACTTGACTCTGACTCATCACCCGGTCCCTGTTGCTGAAAAACAACCCCACAGCATCATGCTACCACCACCACCATTCTTTACTGTTGGCATGGTATTGTGCAGGTGATGAACAGGGCCTGGTTTACTCCTGGAATGAATCTTAGAATTGAGGCCAAACAGTTCAATTTTGGTTTCATCAGACCAGAGAATCTTGTTTCTCATAGTCTGAGTCCTTTTGGTGCCTTTTTGTGTTTTTGCTGAGGAGAGGCTTCCAACCAGCCACTCTGTTTGAAGCAAAGATTTGTGGGGTGTTGCAGTAATGGGTTTTTTTTTGGAAGTTTCTCCCATCACCACACAGGATCTCTGAGCTCAGCCAAAATGACCATCGGGTTCTTGACCACCTCTCTTACCAATGCCCTTCTCCCCTGATTGCTCAGTTTCACCAGAGAGTCAGCTCTAGGAAGAGTCATGGTTGTTCTGAACTTCTTCCATTTAAGAATTGTGAAGGCCACTGTTCTCTTGGGAACCTTCATTGCTGGAGAAATTTCTATAGCCTTCTCCAGAGCTGTGCCTCAACTCATCCCTGTCTCTAAGTTCTGCAGGAAATTCCTTATGGCTTGGCTTTTGCTCTGATACACACTGTCAGCTGTTGGACCTTATATAGACAGGTGTGTGCCTTTCCAAATCATATCCAATCAACTGAATTTACCACAGGTGGACTCTGAACAAGGTGTAGAAACATCTCAAAGAGGATCAATAGAAATGGGATGCACCTGAGCTAAATTTCAAGTGTCACAGCAAAGGGTCTGAATACTTTTGTCAATGTGATATTTCAGTTTTTTCTTTTTTAAAAAAATTTGCAAACATTTCTAAAATCCAGTTTTGCTTTGTCGTTATGGGGTAGTAAATGTAGATTAATGGGCAAAAATGAATTTAAATGAATTTAGCATAAGGCTGCAACATCAAAAAATTGTAAGAAAAGTGAAGGGTCTGAATACTTTCTGAATGCACTGTATGGGTTTAATGTGTTGGAATTAGCTTCCTTTGTCCCGCAGAACTGCTGAATTCCTCTCAGTATTCAAGAAGGGCCCCAAAACACATCTCTTTCTCACCCACTTCTATCTTGATATGCTGTGTGCTCCATAAATGTGCTGCACTTTATGTATTTTTAAAAACTCCCAGTCAGTTCTATATACAGCTACTCTAGAAAAAAGATAGCTTTTATTTTTCTGCTATGAAATGTTTTACAAAGGGAATTTTTAAGGTAAGTTTAAATGTATTTTTATTAATTCCTTGCAGAAAAGTGTCTACTAAATGAATAAATGTTATTGTAATATATGTACGGAGATGAGCAGCGGCTATCAGAAGGTAAGGGTATGATGTCTGCCACTTGGCTCAGAGAAATGGATGCTTTATAAAGCACCAGATGAGCAGTGAAATATAATGCCAAATAAGGGTCAGATGCATGATGGCTGCTGACACGCAGGCCTGGTCACCTTAGTGCTGCTGTCCGGGGAATAACACACACACACACTTTTTCCAATGTCTTCTTTACCATGCAAACCAGTGCTTTTGTCTCTAAACCTCCTTTTGGCATCAGTGCACAGTAATGGGGCAGAGGGAGACACGACAGGGCAAAATGACAGAGACAAGTTTGATGGAGCTTCCCCTTCTCTCATTTTCATACTCTTACTGTGTATTTTTAGTTATCATAGCCAATAAAGGTACAACTGTATTTTTATATTTCTGTTGACATAGGTAATTAAGAAAGTCGAAAGCAACCGGATGCTGATGAATGTTGCGCTTATGGGATTAATGAGTCAACAGCTGGCACTGAATTGACATATGAGATGATATATGAACTATTTTCAAATAACTTTAAAGTAGAAAGTTCCCCTGTGGTTTCAAGCTGATAAAAAACAATAAAATAAAATATCCATGGTGTATTCCAACTTGCACACTGTGTTTCTGGGATAGGTTCTGGACATGGAAACCCGGCGCTGGACAAGTGGTCATTGACAATGGGATAAATAAAAATCACACAGAGAATCTTCTGTTCACTGTGGCTTTATCTGAGTTTCTTCAGAACCTAAGATAATAATTTGAGGGACATCTGTCTTATTAATCTTTTATTGATGATGACAAAGTGGTCAAACATATTAAGTTAAAAAGAGACTTCTGGCAGCAGGTGAGTCTGTAAACTGACCCAGCATAGCAACTTTCTGTAGGCATACAGTAGAAAAAAGAATTTACATTGACATCATATGCAGATACCCAGCTGTGTGAGCTCAGGATGGGAATGCACAAAGCCACTCGTTCGCTGCCACTGTGCGGAAAAACACGTAAAATCACAGAAGATACCAGGAGAACAGCAGGAAGCAGGAAAAAACACTTGTGTGGGCTGACCATGTGCTGTATGTACCCGCAGCTGCGATACTACCGTATTACGGTCAGCGCGTTTTAAATATTTCTATTGTGTCTGAATGATGATTTGACAGAAGTACCTACAAAAGTTGATACCTTGGACCAGCAAAATTTGCTTTTGCTTCACAATCATGGTATACATCATATATGCATGTCATAAAAATTATAGAACAAATGGAAAACAGTAACAACAACACAGAAAATCATTTAAAACTTCTTTTTTTTTCAGAAACACAACATGTACTTGTGGGAATGCATAAATCATAAAGGGGCAATAGACGCAGGAGGTCAGCTGGTTTATTAAATTAATAACTATTGCTCATTTATTGCTCGGGTAGAATTAGAAGGAATTTTCAAACAAGAGACATTCACAGGTAATGAATATACTCCCCACTTATTCAGGTTAAAAAATAAGGATTTTCTTTCAAACCATGTAAATATTTAAAGCGGCAACTGGGTAACACTCAAAGCTCACTGATTTATTTTCAGTTTATTTTGTTCCCCGAGATGAGATGGACATGCAGAGGCGTTGGGACTTTTTGAAGCGTTGAGACGTTTTGGATGGTAAAGAGGAAAGGGCTGCGGGCAAAGACACACAAAGATATGATGAATGTAGCAGATGAAAATCAAGAGAGATGTGGCAGACTGCCAAGTCCCTCTCACCCCTGTTCATTTCAAAAAAACATGGGGGGGGGGGGGGCATCTGGTGGAAGTCAGAATTCACCATGACCACCAACAGATGCTTTCCCCCGTCTCGTCCCTCCTCCCCCCACTCATTCCGCACCAGGCCATCCTGAAAAAACTTTCCACACAGACACACAAGAACAGACGACTCCCTGGATTACTAAAAGTGGGATTACATACTTGCACACTATAATATGAGATATTAACTGTAGCGAGTAGAACACAGATTCTATTATGGGTCCCAGATTTCAGCTCAGGAGCATCATTTCTTCACTCATAAAAAAACATGCGGTGTTGGTGCTCTCAGCACATAGATCAGTAAACAATGTTTTGTTTTGTTCCATGTTTGCACCGCTAGTATTATCTAAATCAGCTGTGTTTCATATTGACAAGTTTGAATTATATTTATAAACCATTTAAAAAAAATGCACACATATTCTGGGTTCTCATTTAAAATTACATTAAGAAACAACCGCAAAAACACAAATACAAAGAAACAGCAATGCTCTATTTCACCTACTGACTGCAGCATTAATCAGCTGAATAGACAGAACAAGGACTATTTATACACAGCTTTGCTGCGAATGGAAGATTTCATTCCCTCTATTTGCACACCTGACTCATTCAAATAATAGTTACATAATTTAGAAAAACAATCAATAGTAATAGTTTAGCCTGATTTTTAGAGTACTGTTATCCTACAGAAAAATTATACATAATAATAACTAGTAATAAAAGTACTAAGCAGTACAAGCAGTAAAAATAATGGTGATAAAATAGTAATAATAAAGGTTGCACTATAGGAGTGGTTTGTTTTCTGCAAAGAGTTGTTGTAATTAAATTGTCTCAGGGAGTCTAAGATAAGCAGGTTAACCAACCTGGAGAAAAGGGCAAGAAAAGTACACAGAGACTATAAGGCATTCACTCAAAGCCACATAGCATTTCATATCACTGGCCATATAATGTGGATACATTCACAATTTTTGAAAAATTAGGTTGCAAAATGAAGAAAAATGGGAAACATGTGAGTAAAATATATTTATAACATTTAAATATACCAGAAAATAATTTTGAAATGCCAGTAACACAAATAGGATGCTAATTCCTAGTATGTATTGTACTTACCTAGTGTACCTAGTAAGTCTATTTTACCAAGATTTGAGAACTATCCTTTGGGATTAAACTTTAATTTATGCATTTAAAAAAATGTTCTACTGATGGTATTATCTTTCTTTTATTTAAAATGATAATGCTTTTTTGATTACCTAAACAATAAAAACTGACTCTTGCATTTTCTCATTCCATAGTCACTAAACATTTTAAACAATGCAATGCATCTGGGTTTAGTCATGTTTAAGAAATTCAACCAAAGAGATAAAAAGTAGGCTCATGGTTTACTCAGCCTGCTGTGCCAAGACCAAATAAAATCCAACAGTTGTCCAAAACACACCATAAGAAGCACTTTTGATAAATAATACCACTATACTATCAGTAAATAAATATTTATTAAATGAAAACGGTTAATATTTACATTTGCATGTTATAGTTTTATAATCTATATGTAAAAAATAAATTAAGCAAAATTTGAGAGAAAACAAGTCTTTATGCCCTGATATAATACTAATTAATTAATGTTTTAATTAATTAGAAGTAAATTAATACTTACCAGTTCACCATAATATTGAATTTAAAACATTAATATTTATGATCTGTGTAAGATTTGTCTTTTTGTCTATTTCATTGGCTATCACAGAGTGCAGGATAAAAAGTGTCTGAAGCTATCATCAATATTTTAAGATTTTGTTCCCCTTACTAAATTTTACTCACTTCTAGTAAGGAGTTGCAATAAATAAAGTAAAAAAAAGAAAACTAAAGGCTATTTAGGGTCTTATTAGTATTACTGTTTACTATTTTATTATTTCATTTTTATTATTATTAATCGTAGTAGGAATACATCATGAAAATGTAGGATGTTTCAGGCAATTTCTTTTTTTTTATTAACCAACTATCCGTGCCCGTTATTGACGTTCAGTTATGCCTAATAGGGTTGTGTTTAATAGCACACATATTAAACAGAAAAATAGCGCTGTTAAATAAGTTTAAACTATTTAGGAAAATAAATAAGCAATAATATTATTTTTCCTGTAAGACTCGAGAGCGATATTCTCAAATTATCCCTATTTTGCACTCACATTAAATATAATTCTGTTAAAACGCTGAACCGTATGACATAAAGTAGGAATCTGTGTGAAACCCTTTTTCGCACCTTCTGCTGTTATGAATAAAATGTGTGTAACGCGATGACAATAGTGTGAGAAGAGCGCTCTATAACAGTCCGATAATAAATGTGTCCTTTGCATTAGTCTGTATAAATAGCAATTGTGTGCGCGTGCGTGCGTGCGCGTGCGCGTGTGTTACAGTAGAGCCGCTGCACACGTGTGTACATAGGTGGCACTTTTAAATTCTCCGTGTGTGTGTGTTAAAATAAAAGTGTCACCTATGTACGCACGTGTGCAGCGTCTCTGACTCTCCGGGAGTCACGTGCGGACTGATCCGGGCGGCAGGTGTGTGTAGGGGGTGTGTGGAAAGGCATCGCTTCACCCATTTAGAATAAATATGACACTCATGACAAAGGGCCGCACATTTAAAATCCACTTGACGATTTTGGTTGTATTTTAGCAACAGGTTGCGCGCGCATCGTTTACCTTCTTCAGTTTACCTTGTTAAAAGGGTCACTTTGGTCACAGTTCCTCATCATACCTTTACATTCTGTGATTTGGCATTTAAAAAGAAAAAGAAGAAGAAGAAAAGAACAAAAAACGAGACACGTGTCTCCAGCTCGCTCGCGAGGAGCTGTTTCGGAGACGCGAATGAATGAATTGCCGGACGCTGAAGATGGCGCGCGCCGCGTGCCGGGTCCCTCGCGCGTCGTCTCGAGGGGCACCGGGGGCTCGCGATGCGCACGGCCGCATTAGACGCTGAAAGCGAGATCGGACACTTGACAGTAAAGTCTGAATTTACATCGCATTCATAATCACATCCCAGATATTCTGTGCGCACAAAAGTGGGACAGTGTGAGCTGCGACCTTTCACACACACACACACACACACACACACACACACACACGCACACGGCATCGAGGAGAAGTCTGAGAAATCAGAAATGTCCAATCATTCAAGATACACAGGACAAGATTATGTTACACCTCATGCGTATATTATAACTCTTTATTTGTTAGCATAAATTTTACGTTTCGTAAATGTATGGGCTTTTTATAGCATGCATTTTCAGCGGGGTAACAATGAGCCTCATTTAATCGACGTAATAAACGTTTGAACTGCCAGTTGTATAGTAAACATCGTGGAAACACACGTTCGAAGCAAAAAAAAAAAAGAAAAAAACACACACGCATATGTGTGTATGTGCGTGTACGTGCGCGCGCTTCCATAAAGAAAGCAGCGTGAACGATTCGCGAGGCCCAGCGCGAGGCCGAGCCGTGCCAGGGGACGTGAGCGCGCCCACGAGCTGCGCACCTGCTCCGTCACCACCGCTATAATTAACACTCGCGTCCTCGCGCTCACACCGCGGTGACGCGCAGAAGACACCGAGGCGCCCCGAGCCCTCCTCGGACACGCGCACGGAAACTCGCTCCGGCAAATCATTCCGTAAATTGAAACTTCTCTGTTGCACCACAGTATGTCTTTGTATGTGGAAGGGACATTATTGCAGGGCAGGATTTTTTTTTAATGTACGGAGAGGAGAAGAGGATTTCCAGATAAAGTATAAAGGTGCGAGGGGGTGAAATAAGAAGTACCGCAGACAAAAATTCATTTCCTGTGTTACGGCGCAAATAATATCGGCACGAAAAACCTGGCAACCAGATTGCAGATATCCTCCGTTACATTGATAACCATTTGTTCATTTCCTGACAACGAAGAAATATATAACTCCCTTTCCACATAAAATAGGTTTTCTTTTCTTTTTTCCCACTGTTATGTGGCAGACTGCCTCTATTTTATCTGCAGTGCGCCGCAGGAATGATAAACAGCAGCGCGCATTGTGGCTCAGTGCTGAGGTGTGGCTGGAGGAGCCAATACACTACAGCGTGTGTGTGTGTGTGTGTGTGTGTGTGTGTGTGTGTGTGTGTGTGTGTGCGTGTGTGCGCGCGCGCGCGGCCACAGTTTCGCACACCCTCACGCGTCCTCACACATTCATGTGAACCGAGTGTCTCGGCGGGACACATTTGCATTTTAATGAAAATCAGTTTATAGACTTCTCCGCTGTGTTCGAGGCGCCACAAGTGGCCCCTTTAAGAGGCTAATCCGGATTAGGAGCGATGCCGGAGCCGATAGCGCAGCGAGAGGCGCGCGCGCGGGATTAGGGAGGGACACGGGGGCGGCGCGCGCTGTCCCGGCGCTCAGGACGCGAGTGAACCTGCGCTCGGCGCTCTCTTCCTGTAAGTGAAGTTTAGCTCCTTTCTCTTCCTAAAGGCCCGTCTGCGAGTCTTCGCCATCGGAATGGAAAGTGTTCATGTGCGGCTCCGTTTGAGTCACTCAGCGGTCGGACGGACAGACAGACAGAGAGACGGCAGGTTTTTCGGGCACCTGAGGCGCGAAATCAGCCTGGAACTCCTCACTCTTAATTGCATCTGTCAATGAATGAACACGAGTGTATGCATGTAATACACGTTTATATATATATATATATTTAATTTTTTTTTTGTCATGTGACAAAATTATTACACCGATCGATACACTGAAAAAATGGAAAGTAGCTCTACTGAAAATACTAAAACAGTACATTTACAATCAACTTAACATGTATGTTTGAGATGAGAACATAATTATATTGCATAAAGTCCAAGTGAAATTCAGCACAGTCATCAAGAAGTGATTTGATCACGCTGCAATAAAATGTTACAATCTTTTTAGACTTCTAACAGAGACGGTGTTCACTCAACATGATTTTTACTGCTTGTTCAGTTTACTTAATTAAAATTAGTTAATGCAACACAATTCTTTCGCATTTTCTCTCAACTTAATTTCGTTGTGTTCAATCCATCTACGTTTACTTAATCCAGTTGTGTTGGGACTATGTGAATAATAATATTTGTTGGGCCAGTGTATTTCTGAAAATGAACTGAAAAGGGAGGCTCTATCTATTTATAATCTATATTGTATTATATATAATTACAATTTATTATAGAGTTTAACATTCTATCACTTTATTAAATATATATGACTGACACGTAATTAATAATAAATATAATTAAGAATGTTATGCAGATGATAGGGATACATGTTTCTCCTGTCTTGTTTTCTCGAAAAAAGGAGAAAACTTCAAGCTTCTTTTCGAGATGATAAAAACAAGACAGAAAGTGTTGGCTTCAGTATGTTCCGAGACTGAAGTGTTTGCGAATGCGTGTTTCCACGTTTATCACAGCTTCATTTCTATGGGAAAAAAAATTCGACGTGGACTTCTGTTGAAACGCTGCCCATGTATTTCGCTTGTATTCAAGAAATATTAAGCTTATTCCTCACATATTTTTGTCTCTGTCTTTTTTTTTTTTTTTTCCGTTTGCGCGGGAGCAACTTCAAAGTGAGCTAGCGCGTGTGCGTTGGACTATCGCGATCGACTATGCAACTGTCGCGGCGATCGCGATACTCGCGACAGTTGATCGCGGTCGCGATAGTTGCAACAGTGGCCGTGACAGTAGTTGCAATCGTGATGGCCGCGACAGTTGCGCGATAGTCGCGACAGTCGATTGCTATTGCAATACTCGCGACAGTTGCGCAATAGTTTGCGACCGTCGATTGCCATTGCGATAGTCGCGACAGTGTCGTCGCGGGAGTGGCCTCTCGCTGTGTGCATGTGTTCCAATGACCGTTTGTACAGCTCATCAAGAGTATTTGTTATTCTTTATGTATTTGTAACACCCATGCGAACATTATTTCTGCACACAACAAAGATGTGTACATTAATTTAAATGCTGAAAGTGAAAAGTAACCTTATTTTCAAGACTGAAGGTGCATAAGGGAAACAATAAATACACTCTGTAGTATTTACTGCGTAGAGCCACAGTTGGTGTCATAGAAAATGTTCCCTACATTTCAAAGATGCTCCATGAGCTCCCATGCCTCGTGCCCTGTTTTCATACTCTCGTATAAATGAGGCGGCACATCTTCAAATAAAACTGTTTCTTTGTTATTAAGCAATATCATTTATTGTTTTTTTTCCCCCTAAGGTCACATTTGCCTTTAAATTTCGGCCCCCCTAGGTCATTGTTTACGTTGTAAAACAGGTATAAATATGTATCTGCACTTTACACGTTAAATTTCAAGTTTAAGGGTGTTTAAATGTACAGTTCAAAACAGTCATTAAAAGTGTTTATTGTCTTGCGTTTACTTGATAACTATTTATTCACTCAGTGCCGTTTAATAAATATCTAGTGTAGTATCATCTGTTTCAAAAAAGTCAACTGACACTGCAGGAATGTTCAAAATTGTGTCATGAAGTGGAAAGTATTTAAATGTAGCGTTGACTGCATTTATGTCAAGATATGAAGATGCTGAGAAACAGAATTTAACTGACAACAGAACAGAATTTTTTCACAATTACGTGAAAATGGATTACGGTTTAAAAACTCATGCATCGCCCCTTTCTTTCACGGGTGTAATATATGTGGGCGTTTTGGGACTTAGAAGAATAACTGTATGATGCATTGTAACACATTTTTACACATATCGCTATCAGTCATAGGAGCTGCAATCTTTTTTATTGAGGCAGAATATGTTTTGAAGCCCCTGTGCTACCACTGTGCCGTTCCCTCAATAGCTGATGTCTAGCAGCCCGAGATAAACTTTCTACCTGGGCTCTTAGGTTGCATAATGGGCAGAGGTTACACCTGTTTCATGGGGGTTTTTTTACTAATGGATTTCGTACATTTGCACTGCTGTTTCTGTGGTTGGACTGTTTACCACATGTACTTTTGTGAGGCTCTTATATATTTGGCTTTAGACATCTGGAGTTTTGTCGACCGTTAACAAGATGGCACACACCAGCAAAGGGATAAGTGCCAGAAAAACTTGCATAAAGTAAGGCAGACTGATCGGATAGCTGCCATCGAAGGTTTGGACAGATGTTGCCCTTCTTACGATACACCATTTGCTGCCTTTATTTGTCCGTATTGCTAAAAGTGTTGGTTTGGATGTAAAAAGCATTATTACACCGTCTAATATTACAGTTTGTAGCTGTAATTTAAAAGCAAAATGCATTTTAATAATATTGATGGACTCTTTATAATGTCTTTGCGCCCTGTGTTGCCGGGTTAGGCTCCGGTTTGCCGCGACCCCACCTGGGACAAGCGTTTCTGACAATGTGTGTGTGTGTGTGTGTGTGTGTGTCTTTATAATGTCAGCCACTGTAATATCATAAAGTGAAACACATTACTTGTGTTCTGAACTGTAGTTCTAATGTTAAATGACTGGCAAGTCTACTGGGATCTATTAAACCTTAAAATACCGTAAAAAATTTTTTTGTAGGTTTGCTTAATTGTAAAACTGCTCTTTAGTAGCAGTGACAGAATAACACAGACGAAAAAGTAGTTTATTGAAAATGGAGGGTGAGGTCTTGAGAGCAAGTGAGACAAAAAGAGTAGGGTTCGCCCAGCGGTTGTTCCCCTAGTAACTTGCCTCCAAGGCCTTTCCCTGCACAATCATATGCAAGACTAAAAATATCAAAATGTGCCATCACCAGAAGAAGCAAAGCTTTTCTTATAATTTAAAAAAATCAGCTCCTCCTCAGCATTTTGGTTGCGCGTGTGACAATGTAAGCATCAAGAAGGAGGATGCGGAAGAATGCAGAGATGATTGTTTTCCTGCCACCTGCACTTTCCAATAAATGGAGTGATGCAGTGCATTTGATTGTACATATGTGCCCCTTTGTTAAAATGCCAAAACTCCCACAAAATGGGACATTATGCACAGCATTCATGCCTGAATAGCCATTTTTCACTTGAGTCTATAATTGGTGCCATCAAAAGTGAAAGCTGTGCACTGGGGACATTAGCAAAGTGTATGTTTATGGTTTTAACCCATTCGGGATGAATCACCTGCCAGTCATGGACACCCGCCTGTGTGTCTCACACACCAGTGGACAGTGGAATCAGATATCAGGCCAGGAAGTGTTATTAGAAATATTGGACACCTCTAACAGGCCTGTAATACATAACAAAGTTACAGCGCATTTAAACATGTGACATGTGGTTTTCTGAAGCACATCCTTTATCTTTGGATCTCCGTGAATGGTTCTTCATCTAAATGTATCTACATCTAAATTTTATAAGCAAGTCTGAAGTTCAGTGCACCCTCTTAAAATTTTTTTCTAGACTGAATTTACCTCCTCGCTTCTTCTGACATATCTTTTTCACATTTGTAAAAACATAGCTGCATCTTATAATGCTGCACTTTGATTCTGATTACTTTTAAGGTGGGAACCTTGGTAGCCTTGCAAAGGATCCCGGAGGCTTTTAACTGAAGACACCCTCTGAACATCTTCTCCAGGATACAACAGGGTTGCAAGAGGAAGCAGAACCATAAAAACAGTACAGGCCATTTCCCTCATTGTTGGTCAATCCAAATTAATGCTTCTTTTCCTCCATCTCAGATCTTTTGTTGATGATGCACCCTTGTCATCTAGGCTAACTCTTAAGTGGGGGCCTGGAGTCGAGGTCTCCTGGCGTTCAGGTCTCCAATGGCACCTTTGTTAATTCTGCACCTCCTGTGTCTGTCTGTTAATATCCAGATGGATGTGGGCCCTCGCCCTCCGTTGCACACTGTAATATACTGTCTGAGGGCTTTACAAGCTCAGTGGACCAGTTGACATGGGCCTCTATGAGACCAGAGCAGTGCTGATGCAGCAGTCCGGATGCTCACTCTTTAACAAACAACAGCTTCTCTCCCAGAAGCCTCCCCAAGTCACCTGATACCAGTCATGTCTCTGAAATATGTCTTATGAGCAAATAACGTACCCAGAAAAGCTAACAGGCTTTCGTGAGATTCAGGAATTTCTCTCTCTCGCCCCCATTCGCGCCGTGGTGTTCTCTTTATGGCTGCTTTAGAGCTGTAACTTCAGGGGATAAGCAGTGGCCTGGGTTACACATACCGTCTCCGTTTCGCGGGTTGAGAATTTCGCTCGAGGACCACTGGGCCTCCTCCTGGGATCATTGTCCTTGATCAACGAGCTCCGCCGCTTAGGGCATCGTTCAAAATGTCAGCTGCTTGCCCTCAGTTAAAACTGGTATTTCATCACAAAACAGCTCCATCTTCCATTTCCATTTGCGAGGACATTTCTGTCTTAACCACACTTTCCAAAGAGAAAGACCAGGAAACGAAGAGCTCGCTCCCAGCTTGGCCAAGGCATGGATATGAAATTAAAATCGATACAGTAATGTTCTCTTCAATGTTTGATTAATCACCTATTGGACTGCCATTAATCAGGGTGGAAAAGTTTCTGTACACATTTTCCCCACATTCTACAGATCCATTTAAAGCCTTTCTCCGTTTCCCATTACACTGATATGGCTATGATTTCTTAGCACTTTCCTAATTGTGTATGCTTTAAAAACCATTTTCTGTTACAGTGCACAGATCCATTCCATTAACAACGTGGTGACAGTAATGTGGGATTAATGCCCAAACTCCCCCACAGCGGCCAAAAAAAAGCCCACTTTGATCGATTATCTAATTTTTACAGTATTTTAGCATTTTTAGCTCTGCTAATTGCGTGTTACTGCTGAAGGGGGATTGGTCCTATCGCTAAAAACGAACCTATTTCCACTGTCGGCGGTAACTGATGATGTCAGGGAGCCTGAGGGAGAAATGCACTCGGCTTTTGGAGTGGCCAAGATAAACGTGACACCTCTGAGTGCGGGGACGTTGTTCCCAAATGCAAATGAAAGCACCTCCTCAGCAGACTGGCGGGGAACGGATGGGGGGTAGGGGGGGAGGCCACAGTGTAGAGCCATATTTGCAAGATCACATGTGTGATCAGAAGGCAATAAGTGATAGGCCCAGTCACTCCTCCGTGTCATTGCCATGCCTTCTCCATTTCTCTGCTCTCTTCTCATTAAGGCTTATCTTTCCTGCCGCCGCCGCCACCGCCGCTGCACGCTGACACTTTATCTTTTTAATTATGTTGCTTCTCACCTTTTGAAGAGCTCGCCTGAGCCCTCGCATTTAGGGCCTTGTCTCCTCTGTGAGCACGGCTAACCTGCTCTTTATTCAGGCACTCCAGAGCCCCAACCCTTGCTCTTGTGGTGACAAAACATCACCTTTTGTGTGTGGCTCTGTGAGCTCAGGGCACCATCATCATCGTGCAGCCTGGTTTGCGATAACCCCCTGCCCCCGCCTCGGTGCTGCCGTCCCGGGCTCCTCTCATTCTCTGCTCTTTGTGTTCCGGCTGGCTGACATCTGCCACTGGCTTGTCTGTTCTCATGTTGTGCGTTCTCTTGGAAAAGATTTTTTTAGTCTATTTGTTGACTTGAATATTTCTTCCTTTTTGCTTCTTCTAAAACCAACACTTACTAGAAAATTAAATTGTTTTGCAAAACATGCCAAACAGTGATGCACCTAAGGATGCTCGGTGGGCATGAGTCTAAAAAGGATGGCAGGGAATAACATGTTAGTGCCGCCTTTGGGCTGAGAGATCATGGGTTCAAACTGCAGTTCTTGGTGCAGAGCCCTTGAGGAAAGTACTTATTCTGAGTTGCTCCAGCAATAATGGGTCAGTAAATGTAGACAGCTTAACATGTTCTGGAGAAAAACATCAACTAGGTGAAGAAATTTAAGGACTATGTGTTACCGCTGAGCACTTCTTTTCTACCACTATCAGGATCAAGACAGTTCAGAGTTGAGACAGACATCCTAGTCTTGCCTGCACACCACTGATGGGCATTAGGAGGCCGTGCTTGCTTTCTGACATTGGGCTTCCCAAACTTTCTTACTCTCCTGCTGCACCATCTCATTCCCACTGCCTTTACCCTTGGTGCCATAAAGTGAAGCTACTTGAGGATTTCTCCAAAAGGGCTGTATGGCAAAACAATTTCATAGCTAAAAGGAGTGACACACAAACAGGTAGCCTAGTGGTTAGAGCTGCTGCCTTTGGACCTAAAGGTGGCACATTCAATTCCCCCCCTCCAGCTGTTGTACCCTTGAGCAAGGTATTTACCCCTATTTGCTCCCGTATGAATGTAAGTTGCTTTCAAGAAAAGCATCAGCTGAATGAATAAATGTGATGTCAGTAGAGCATACACACATTTTTGGAACTGCTTGTCCCATACAGGGTCGCGGGGAACCGGAGCCTACCCGGTAACACAGGGTGTAAGGCCGGAGGGGGAGGGGACACACCCAGGACGGGACGCCAGTCCGTCGCAAGGCACCCCAAGCGGGACTCTAACCCCAGACCCAGCGGAGAGCAGGACCAGGTCCAACCCACTGGGCCACCGCGCCCCCTGTCAGTAGAGCAGTAAACCCTAAATATGGTAGTGTTACTTGTAGTTGCAGAGCATAGTGAAAAAGAAATCATTGTTAAATCAGGCTTTCACCACAATATTAGCAGTCATAAGGATCTGTGATTTAACTTTCATACTGTTTATAAGATTTATCATAAATCACATTTCATAGAGCTTTCCATAGCATACCCTTTCTTCACATCATCAAGTACTGCCTCCTTGGTTACCTTGTGTTCAGGACAAGTTGAATTCCTGGAATTGTCCTCTGGTGAGCTTTAATAATCCCACAGAGGATGGATTCAGAACCACTAACTTAGTTGAGATGATGCCCATAAATCAGCTGGAGTTCCAAATGGGGTCGAGGCATCTCCATGTCTTTCTTTGTGGTCATTTTTGACTTTTATGATGGTCGCTGTCATAGTCTACTGAAATCAGTGCCACCAGATTTTAAATTAAATGTGGATCTGTTTATTTTATCACACTTCTCATGTTCCTGTGATTCTTGGGGGTTACCATTAAGTCTGAATGGACTCCACACTGCCGAACTCCACTTCAGGCATATACAGCATAAATACTGCACAATAGATTTCATACATTTAGCTTACATTCCATCCAGTGCCACTTGCCAGACAATGGCTATGGGAATATTCAGAATGACAATATTGTAATAATACATATTGCACAGTCTTAATTTAGTCAGAACAAAGACACATTTTTGAGCAAATTACAAGTAACAGATACAATTCCTTCCTGCTAACCGAGTTTCTCTCAAACAGGGAAACTATTTTCATTATTTTTTATGGGGAAAATAATATGCCCCCACTCCCCCAAGAGTCACAGAAATGTTAGTAAAATGGGAAAATACTTTCAAACAATCTAAACAGAGTAATGTATTCATAACAATTGCCACATTTTATAATAAAATACATAATCATAAGATTAATAATAAAACATAAATTGTCATTGTCATAACAAGAAGGAAATGCAACTGCAGCATGGGAGGTAAAATGTGATAGCTATCCAAATACCTCTTGGCACATGTACTTGTGGGTCATGGCTTTATGAGTGTTTATTTATAAATGGTAATGACTGTGATGATTCTGTAGCCACATCATCATCTTGGAATGAAACAAAAGTAGTAAACAAAACATGGTAACAATGTGAAGCAAAAAGGCTGTCAAACAATCAAAGGCAATAACAGCTAGAAAAAAAAAGGGTGAAGTAAGAAGAGGTGATGAGTTGAGAGGGAAGAACTCTGAAAAGCTGTTGTGCAGCATTCATCTTGTTTGTTTTTCTGTTTGTTTGTTTGCTTTTTTTCAAACTTGCACACAGGAGAAATTACCTACTTAGGGAAATTAAAGACAATTTAGTGTTTTTGCAAGCAATGAAATGCATATACATGTGTTCCAGTGTGTGAAGTATTTAATTGTATTTGATAGATGATTTGATTGATTCTTTGTTTTGTACATTGTTAAGAAAATTGCATATGTTGTCATGTTACTAATACTAGTCTCATTATGTGGTTTTCTGGGATGTTGTATTAACAAGTGTCTGCGGATTCTGAAAAATTCATTGAGTACCTCAGAAAATCTGTTTTCCTTCCTTCCTTTCCTTTTCCACGTCCCACTTCTTCCTTTTGTGTTTTGAGGAAGAGCAGCAGCGTGGCCTCTGACTGCAGCTTTGACTATCTTCAGGTATAAGATTAGTGAAAGTAACAGTTTTCTTCTTCATCATGTCATCTTTTGAGTATTGCAGTATAAAACTCTCAGCTTTTCTATAAATAAAGTACACCCATCCCACATAACACGGTCCCCTACAAATAAAAAAAAAAAAAATTCACAGTAGCTTATGATAATATGTATTATTTTTTCATACAACCACCTTATTATTCAGCCCAGTGGCATATTTTCCCAGTTATGCAGTTATTTTATTTCCACAATGGGAATTTTATTCACTGCCTACTGTGTTTTTCATTCTGCAAAGCACACAGACATTATACTTCTTCCATAAGATGAGTAGCCACAGCACACACACTTCCTGCTTCCTACAATATCAGACTCAGCCAATCATAACATCGGTTATGGTAACCCTAACTCACAACTAAAAATGTATGTTCATGTATAAACATAAAAGTATTAACTCATTTAAAGCATATTGTTCTGGAGGGGCGTGATACGGTGCTGCAGCTGGTAGGGCTGCGGCCTCATAGCACCGAGTACGTTAGGTTTGAATCCAGCTCAGTCTGTGTGGAGTTCACATGTTCTCATATCTGCATGGGTTTCCTCCAGGTGCTCTGGTTTCCTCCTACATTCCAAAGACATGCAGTTCAAGTGCACTGGTGATGCTAAACTCCCTTCAGTATGTGATTGTGTGTGTGGCTTTGTTGTGACGGATTGGCATCCCATCCAGGGTAAACCCTGTGCCAGCCTTGTGCCCTGTGCCTCTGGGCTCGATTCTGGACCACCGCAGCTCTGACATGGAAAAGGGGTTAATGAAGGTCAGTGACTGACCTTTGACATGGCACTGGTCACCGTGTGCTGCTCCTGTGGTTGTCATACTGTAACGTGGAACATACATGCACTGATGCCCTGCAACCGCAGCGGTGTCATACAGGTGTCGGTCAAGAACTTATGAAATGTACCATGTACAGTATGACATGAATACACTACGGTAAATCAAGCTTTCATCTTGCAATAAAGAGAATATAGTACCACAAATGACGTCGCCTGTCGCCCACAGAGCGAAATACAGAACCGGTGAACTTTTGAGCTTCTCCGCACTGACAGCAAAATTATGAACATGTCTCCTAAAAAGTTTGCAAAGGCAAAAAAGAGCAAATTATAGACTGTAAAGCAAACCAAAACATTAGCAAGAAGTTACAAGTTATTGAGCACCTTAGACGTGCGGTGAAGCCGAAAGATGTTATTGTGAGTACCAGTTCAGCTGGTTCTACTATTTATAGAAGGTTAAAAAAAAATAAAGTGCAAAATTCTTTCATAATGGTGGTGAGAAATTGCTGAAGGCCTCTGGTTCCAGAGAAGAAAAAGAATAAAGGAAAAGAGGAAAGGAAGTGGAGGAAGAGAGCGCAGCACAAGAAAGAAAATGAAGTGAAGCTCTGATGCTGCATTCATACCCTTAGCCTTGTGTTCCTTCAAGAACAAAGTTCTTCTCTTGGGGTTCATGAGTCAGAGTCTGACGGTGACACTGATCATCCAAGAATGAATAATTCACTGGACCGGTTTTAATAGTTTGGATATAAAGTGATGGAATTACACCCTGTGTGTTGCCGGGTTATGCTCCAGCTTGCCGTGACCCCGCTTGGGACAAGCGGTTTCGGACAATGTGCGATGTGTGTGATGTGTGATGGAATTCAATCGTTCTTATTGCAATATTGTTAAATATGTTCCTCTTATTGTTGTTAAGCTTAGAAACATATTTACCATTAAGTAACTTATTATTTTTTCTAGTCATAAGAAATAATGGAAATTCAACCCCCTCACAAGAGGACTTCACATAACAGGGTGATTTTGTGCAACCAGTTGTTCTTGTTCCTTTAGCAGAATTACATAATTCTGTATGACAAGCGTCTGTAATACAGGGGAAATTTCAGACCAATATTAAACATATAAGAAATATTTCTTGATGAAAGCAGAGGGGACACCTCACAGAAAATGAGAAAAAGGGTTTTTTCCTGAAACATATGAGCAAATATGTGAGCGTTTCTGTAGACCACATAACCCTGCAACCCAACAAATGTCAGTGAGCACATATGCAAACAGACCGAGAGCTGAACTGTAGCCTGAGAGATGAGCACAAGCCTGAGTCCAGGCAGCCCTTCCTGGGCTTGGGGGGAGCACTTATTAAGGGTTAAGTGGTTGTAAATTGTGTTGACTGGAGTCGCAGGGGGTTCAGCTGGATGCTGGGGGGGCCGACCCGAAGGTTTAACGTGAACAACGGAAGGGCAGCCAGGCCCCATGTACCCGCCTGGTATCCATAACGCAGCCAGCCCAGCGCAAACAATATCGTCCTTTAATGAGTCTAATCTCCTCCATCACTGCATTTTCAAGGCAGAAAATTAATGAGGAGAAGTTAAATGACCCCCTTTCATGTGTACAAAATTGGTTTTTCTAAGGATTAAGGGATTACTGCAGTGTTAAATCCTTAAAGTGCTCCAAATACCTTAATATTCATTAGAGAAGACACAATAGGAGAAGGCTCCCAATAATACCCTCTCGCCTCCTAATCATTTCTACCAGGGAGCCCGTGATCTTACAACCCAGTGGTCATCATACGGGCCCTTTCACTCTCATTATAGCAGCGCCATCTGCATTAGATAAGACCTGGAAACACAACAGGAGGAAATTTATTTATGAATACATTTGTTTGGATCCCGAATGCACTCGCTGGGCCAGCCGAGCATCGCTGCAAGTTCTGGCAGGGCCCCTTTCACCCGAGACAATGGAGTGCCTATCTTAGCAGTGCAAAGCCTAATGAGATCGCGATGCCAGCAGTCAAAGAGAAAACCATCAAAATGTGACAAAATCAGTTCACGCTGAATAATACATTGATATAGGTGCTATGGGCCACGGAAATATCTGGGCAGGCATTTCGTTTTGAAGAAAACCTCTGTGCAAGTACACCACACCGGAAGAAAACATACAGTCCCGAACGACAAAATGCATTTTGAAACTTTCTCATTTTTTGTGAGAGAAGCTTTTTAAAAATTGTCTTCATCTTTCATGTTTTCAAGTTTCGGCGGGGGGGGGGTAAATCACTTATGGCATTAAAGTGAAAAACCGCAAAGAAAATGTGCACGTCTGTCTGTCCCATCTATCTCCCTGTGAGGATGTGAAAAAAAAAAAAAAAAACATCTGGTGTCATAAATACAAGTTAAGAGGTTGAAAAAAAAAGGTCATTTGAATAACAGACCTTCCGTTGCATTACATGTTAATTATACATGTTGTCTGCACACTTCTATCTCGCACTGCACTTATTAGGCTTTGTGCTGGAACGTGCTGCATTGCAAGAATCACATAATTCCAGAGAAAAAGGCTCACCGCAACAGCAGAAGTGTCATTTTTCAAGAGTGCTTGCTAAGGCAGCCCGACCTTCATTTCCACAAAACCGTTCACAAAGTCCCAAAGGTCAAGACCAAGGACACTATGTATGAAATTGAAAGCTAACAACATGAGAAAGAAAAACAACTGTGTCAGACTCAAGAATATGAACTTCTATCCTACTTGCTACTTTATTCACTGAGGCCTAAAGTAGAGCATTTTAAGTATGTATGTATGTCTGTATGCATAACAACACTACCTTCACCAAGTAATGAGTACCACACTTTCCAAAGTATTCTAATATGCCTCTCTGCCTCTTCTCATCACTGGCTTTCTTTGGCTACCTGTCTTACGTTCGAAACTCTGGTTGTGGCGTGTGAAACAATCACTGAATCTGTATTCTAAAACCGGCAAGATGTGCGCATTCCCCACTAGAGTGCTACACTCGTCCACCTCTGGCCACTTTGTGCTCCCATTCATGACAGATACGAAAGCAAAAGTCCATCAGTTCTGGTGGTGATGACACAGCCGTCCTTGACAACTTTTGCCCCTTGAGATCAATAATTAGCAAGAGATGAAGTCAAGAGGTGTGCCAGAGACTGACACTTGCCAGAGCTCTAATGAAAGATCTAAAGAAGGTCTTGAAATGGGCTGATGTTTCCACAGAAACAAAGACTGTAAATTCTGGAGCAACAATATTTTCTGTAACAGTGTATGGATGTGAAAGCTGAAAACACAGGACAATACAGATGAGACTGAATTGTGGTGTTAGAGGAGACTTTTAATGATATCATGAACTGCCTGGTGTCATGATCCTGATCTTTGTCCATGATCCCATGCTCCAGTCAGGTCCTTGTGATGCTCGCAGGTGTAGAAACTCGCGGTCTCCTCATTCCTCATTTCTCATTCATCAGGTCACCGCCGCTGTACCTTCTCCCTTATTCTGCACCGACACTGAGCGCTTGCAAATATTCTTCGCACATGAGTTTACAGCACATAATGCACTTTTTCTGTTTGTGACACCACGAAAATAAACAGAAGAATTTTGGATCAAATCGTATGAGATTAGGGCTGTTTTACTTTGGAAATATTTACATTGTACATGTACGCTTATTCGTTTAGCAGATGCTTTTTTCCACAGTGACATATGTTTCACAGAAAGATACAATGCGTGCATCACATCAACAGAAAGAGAGACTTGGATGTAGACACGTGATTCTAAAGTACAGTTAATTTGTCACATTCTACCATATGAACCAATATTCATCACACGAGTAGCTGCATAAAGGTTAATCCGTTATTAAACTGTTTCTAATCAAAATTATTAAACATAAACATTTATGTGTTTATCATGAACTTAAAAGATCAGAGGAGAAGCGAGCCCAAAAAAGGGGAGGTCTGAGACCCTTTTTGAATGTAAAGAGAGATTCAGCAGTTCTGAGTTAGAGGGGGAGGTCATCTGACCACATCAGAGCCAGAACCAAAAACCTTCATGCTTTTCATTTTAGATCTTTCGTGCGTGGGACCACAAAGTGGGAAGAGGTGGAAGAGCACAGCAGTCTGGTTGGGGTGTAGAAAATTATCAGGTCTTGTAGATATCAGGGAGTAGATCTGTTGATGCTTTTGTAGGCTGTGAGCAGAGTATTGAGTTTGACCTGACAGCTACAGGAAGCCAATGCAGAGAGATGAGGAGAGGAGATAGGTGGGAACGTTTCAGAAGGTCAAACACAACTCATGCAGCATTCTTTCTGTATCAACTGCAGAGGCGATGACAGTGAAAGGTGTAGGTTGAGAAGAGTCGGGGACCGAGGACTGAGCCCTGTGGAACACCTGTTCAAAGTGGCTGAGGGGATGATCAGGAGCCACACCAGACCACTTGGTAGGATCTGTCTGATACGTAGGACTCAGATCATTTCAGTGCAGTTCCTTTGATGTCAAGCTGTCTGAGAGAAGAGAGGAGAATCTGGTTGTTGGCATTGTCGAATGCTGCACACAGGTTGTGGAGAATGAGGACCGAGGAGCGGGAGGCCGCTCTAGCCGACTGGAGAGCATCTGACACTGCGAGGAGAGCTGTCCCGGCGGAATATCAAGCGGTGAATCCAGACTGCTGCCTGTCGAGGAGGTCATTCTGGGTGAGAAATGCAGACAGCTGATCACAGGTTGTCCGTTGCAGAGTTTTTGACGGAAAAGGGAAGGAGGAGACTGGCCCGTAGTTTTGGACTGACTCAGGATCCAAAGAAGGTTCCTTTACCAGAGGTGAAATGAGGGCAGTTTTAAAGTGAGATGGGGAGCAGCCAGAGGAGCGCAAGGAGCTGATGATCTTGGAGATGAAGGAGGTAAGGAGGTATGTTGAGGTAATGCTATCAGAAGAGTCGATTATGTCAACAGCATTATGGAGCACATGTCATTCTAGAGGCACTCAATTTACGTGTTCATCGTGAGTTGACATCAACTTTATAACAACGACCTGTACCTCCACACGTCTTCTTGAATGATGTCAGTCACGATAACTGCTTATCCTGAACAGAGTTACAGCAGCCCAGAACTTATCCCAGAATTACTGGGCTCAAGGTTGGAGGGGGTTACACTCTGGACAGAGATGGATCAGACAGTGTATGGATGTGAAACTATTCCTGCTGAGTCTTTACTTTAACCATTGGGTAAAACCAATTCAGCAGCACCGTTTGTGCTTTTAGAAGGATTCTCAGCACTGTGATCCCTCGATCTCAAATATACCTCTTGTTTTTCACAAAATTATTGATCTGTCTGTCCCAATTTCTGCTGCTAGTTAACAATAGCATTGACTGATTGATCGATCGGTTGATTGACTGAAATGATGATGCTAGGCAATACTAAGAGATACAAATTTATGTTGCTGGTGTTAATATTTTTAACAATATTAAAATTTTCAGATCTTTACATTTTTGATTAGGCATCATTTAAACGCAAATCGTTATTGTTACATCGTCATTCGGTCCGTTCTTTAGCACCGCTCACAAAGTTAGATTTTTACACAGAGCTACTTACAAGTATTTACTCATTCACTCAGATGGGTAATTTTTACTGACACGATTCGGTAAGGGTCGAGGGAACAGCAAGAGCAAGAGCAACAGAACCCTTTGACCCTGGGTCCTTCACATGCAAGGTTTTCAACCTGAATCTCCATGTTCCCTCCCTGTCCACGTCCATCAGTTGCTGCAATGCAGCCGTGTTTCATCTCGCTGTTTACGAACACATTGCCTTCCGCACACAGCTACTTTTGATGATTTCAGCGAACTGGAGAAAAGGCTCCAGATTCAGATCCACTAATTCATCTTGATAGTTTCAAAATCAATCTGAGGACTGTTTACTGAAGAAATACAGCAGACAGCTGAAGTTAATTATTGAAACTGCAGAGAGAAAAATGTTGATCTTAGACTGAAGACCTGCTCTTCTGTGTCTATAAATCTGCAGTGTATGAGTATGAGAAGTGGGGAAATTGTGATCAGGAGTCCTGCATTAGCACAAAAGGAGAAAACAAACACTGGGACCAATACATACAGCAAGTGATGGACACACACACACACACACACACACACACAGATATACTGTAGATGCTGAAATGGACACACAAAACACACAAACGGAGACAGACACTGATACGTGCAGTGTACCACACGACTGGGAGCAGACCTGCTGCTATTAGAGCATCTGTCGGTGGAAAAGGTCATGCTCTGTGATTACCACCTTCTCCTCACGGTAAATGAATTTCCTGCTTTCTCTCTCTCTTGTGTCAACTAACTTAGGCTTCATTAATTCAATAATGAGTCACATTAGCGAGGCCTCCAATCGATGGCATTTATAGTCTGAGGAGCTCCTTGTTATGCCAGCTCTGTAAGGCGTTATGGGCAGTTCTAGAATAAAAGATCAAGCCGCAGTTGATGCCGGGGTGGCCATCTCAACAAGTTGTCCTATTAATGCAAGCAGTCAACGTCTGGAACATCTTTTACGAATTATCTCTCGTCCACGATGAAGTGTAGTCCAGCCAATGAGCAATCGGACCAGGAGTTTCATGTCCCCAAAGTCAGGGAGAAGCCAGTGAGGCACATGGACATTAACACTGACCTGAAGAAACATCTTTTCCCAGTAAAGTTACTGCTCTATTTTTCATGGTATTCAGGTATTTACAAGCTTTCAAAAAAAAATCTTTAATCTGAAAGTTGTGTCTGTGAAATTTTCTTTCAAGTGTCTGTTGATGCATGTTTAAAATGACAAATGTGAACTACAAAGTGATTAAAGAACAAATAATATTCCTTCCTCTCCTGTTATAGATGTTTGGATCAACGCGCGATGGAGTTTAGGATGTTATAAGAACGAAAGAAGTGAAGATTCTGCAAATGCTGTGAGTTGTGGAAAAATAAACCTGTTTCTTCAGAGCACAGTTTCTTACTGGAGTCCAACTTCCTCTAAGCTGTTGCAAAACTGCCTAAATAAGCAAGCGTACTGACTGTGTTATTATACAGTAGATGTATTATATGCTGTATACCAAGAGTCTGTAAACCCGGACGTCCTTTTGCGCTATTTTAAATGGGGAAAAAAATGATGTGTTCCTGGACTTTACGGACATGCTCAAATATTTCCACAAACATCCTCCAGGCACTTAAAAACGGTCTCAACAAATAGTAATGAAAACATTAGGAAGATAAGATGTTCATTTAGCAGAAGCTTTTCTCCATCTTCCCGACATGTCGGAGAGCAATGCAGAAAGTGCATTATGTTAACGGCAGGAGACATTTGGATGCAGACGTGTGATTCTTCAGTACAGCCAATTTATCACATTACTACATTACAAAATGTAGAATCAGGCACATGTTTTACCATTCTCATCATAAAACATGTGCCTTATTCTACATTTTGCAACGATATCATACGTTTCTAATTTTATGCATAATCTAAACAAATGTGAAGCCCTGCACTATTAGTGTGGGTTTCGAAAAGGAACCACTTCCCACAGTCCTTTGCTGCTGTTACCTTGACTTTACTTTTTGTGTAAAGTATATTATCGTTGTCTCGTTTCTCCCATTAGATCGAAGCCACATCTCTCCCATTCCCTCTGATTTAATGAAGGCAAAATCAGCAAGAGACTGATTGTTAGTTTGCACAAATAAGGTGATCCTGACTCCTTTTTCCTGTTTAGTAAGTGTTGCAGGTTTTAATGAAAGCGATAAGGATGAATTCATATTGCGCAGCTGGGACATATGACATTGGCCACCCTATAGCACTGATACCGTTTCATTTCAAAATATCATTTTCCTCCTCCTTCAGTGTCCTGTAGTTAGAATATTAAGTAGTGCTGAAAACTACCTGAATAGATGAAGGGGAGGGAGCCCAGAGCAGATATTTCCCATCCATGTACCCAGACAATTACCTGGATGAAGTGATAATTTATACATATGTTCATTTTTTAAAGATATCACACACAAGCAGTGCTATAACTACAAAAAAAAACTGCAAAAAATTGTGAAAAAAGTAAAAAGTGAAAAAGTAGCGCCATCCTCCATGTTAGTACAATCATTCTACATGTGTCTCAAGTCTCCAAGACACTGCATTTCCATATTTTTATACTTCACATCTTTCACCATCAGTATTACATTGCATGGACGTTTACTGGACAAAAGCAATTTGTACAATGTACAGTACAGTACAGTCAGTCCACTGGGCCCACTGCTGCCAAATGGCTGGACGCACTGGACAGAAAGCTCATTCTTCTTCAGAGCTGCTCTGATTTCTTGAGAGATGCTTGAATGTGGTGTCATCCGAATCTATGTTTCGAATTATCTTTGTAGGTCCTGTTTTTGAAGTGCCTCCGAGAGAGTCGGCCCGTTAGACCTCCACGACTGTAACATTGCAGAGGTTATGAGAATGTCAAACCCGCAAATCACTCGATGATGACAATCCCATATGCGGATTGCAGAGAAACTTCTTTCTCTCAATGCAAAATAAATTCATTGTCCTCAGACTGCCCAGTTAAAGTGCTTAGAGTCGGTCCAGTTCCAGCTCACATACTCGTTCGTTTTGTCACGGGTGATGGAAAACGAAATAGGAAAAAGAAATACTGTACATATATTCACCAGCACAAGGCGATGTATTTATATTTTAAAAATAAGCCATAAGTTTATGGTACCACCACAGCATCCAAACAAGCTTCAAAATGATTTTCATGAATCACACCAGTGCCTGAAAATCCGAATATGTTGTCAAATCATAAAAATCATTGTATAAGTTAGAAAAATGATATATTTCTCTTTTCATTTTTTTTTCGTTTTGTTTTTAAATTAAATCTGAACACAGTTTAAGCACAGAGTGGGAAGCTTTTTCAGTCGATCTCCACTTCCTCTTCCCGCTTTACTGCCAGCTTGGGCAGCGTTTGTTCCCCTCCACGGCTGCAACATCTGCTGCTTTGCTAATCCAGAGATGTGCTGTGTGTCTGCTGGGATTCGCAGACGGGGAAAACATGCGTGATACACAAGCCGCCGAGTGTGACTGCAACCATTGTTCTTCTCCAACAAAGTCTTCACTTTGACGCAGCACCTTTGTAATGAGCGCACTTTGCTCTCAAGACGGGATGGACCGTTTTTTTTTTTTTTCCGTTTTACCGAGTTTGCAGGGTCTGAAGTATTTATAAGCATTAATCCTTTGATCCATAAAAAGCTCTGCTAGCAAAGAGTGCCCCGGAACTCATTTCAGTTTTGCGCTAAATAGTGGCCCAGCAGCCCAGCAAGCAGCTCATCCAAGAGTAAAACAGCGTCAGGTCAATTAGTGATAAAGGTCCAGTTACAAATCTATCTGTTGCGTGGCTCTCGATGGCCCAGAAAGAGGGCTGAGCTCAAAGTCTTTATTCTCTGCGCTTATTTAAAGAGATCCATATGACAACGGCGTTCCGTAAGCTGCAGCAGCTCTTCGGGGCCTCGGTCCTGCGGCACCACCGGCAGCGGCTCTGCTCAAACTTTTCGTGCCATTGTGTTGAGCGCGAGCTGTTTCACTGAGCCGCCTTTGCTCTTTTGCACCGCGCTGCTCTGCTGCCATTGATGCTATAATGACCTAAGCCAATCCTATTAAGAGCCCTGAGCGCAGAAGCTCAGACAGGACTTTGTGGCCCTTGCTGTGACAGCACAGCCATTTATTTGGCCGTGTAGAGAGCGCAGGCTCTCCTGTTTGCTCTTTTTGTCCACAACTCAGCAGAACGGAGGGGCCAAGCGGCTGTGCTGTGTCCACTTCCAGCAGCTCCTATCTCCCATGTCAGCATCCCGGGGAAAGACCTGCTAAACATGCGAGGGAAGGGAAGGGAAGGGAAGGGAAGGGAAGGGAAGGGAAGGGAAGGGAAGGGAAGCAACACAACACTTCACCTGCTTATATCATGTAGCTCCATCGCAATTTTGCAATATTCACAAGTCCGGTGCTCAGAGTTCAGGACAAAAAGCTTCTATTGTTTTTTTTTTTCTTTTTAATTATGAACCATGTGCCCACATAGGGCTTTTCAGCTACACACAGTTTCAGTTTACTACTAATGAATATCTAAATTTGTAGGAAAGAGGACATTTCGGTGTAAACTGGTGAGAGTGGTGAAAAAAAGCTTTTGGATGTGAACGAGATGTGCTGCTGGGGATGACTTTCTGCAACTTCCTGGTCTCATAAATGACTGAAAATAATGCTTACAATAAAGCAGCTACTTTCTAAAAGTGAGGTTATGCATAGTATTATAATAACCACAATAATAATAATAATAATCACACACACATTTTCGGAACCGCTTGTCCAATACAGGGTCGCGGGGAACCGGAGCCTAACCCGGCAACACAGGGCGCAGGGCTGGAGAGGGAGGGGACACACCCAGGACGGGACGCTAGTCTGTCGCAAGGCACCCCAAGCGGGACTCGAACCCCAAACCCATTGCGCCATCACGCCCCCCAATAATAATAATAATAATAATAATAATAATAATAATAAGAAGAAGAAGAAGAAGAAGAAGAAATTGCACTGGCTGTGAAGGAGCAAAGTGCTGCTAAGTGGCAAACGGAGCGCAGCTCACAATCCATTTTCACACTGGAAATGACGAGTGATGTGAACTATGTTGCTACACGGAGAAGATATAGAGTGAAGAGTAACAGTCTTTACCACAGTAAAGCTCCATTTCCCCGTAAAACGCGCCCATCATGTGAACATGAACACACCTATTCCGCGGTGTGTGTGTGTGTGTGTGTGTGTGGTCTGCAGGCGCGCGCCCATCAGGCCACAGCGCCTCTTATACTCCGGGCCCTTTGCGCCACCATGTGGCCGATCCACGCATCACACGGAGAAGAAACGGGGAAGAAAACTGTGTCACCGTCCAGCGTTTTTTCCAAGTGGTAACAGCCGCGTCCCTCGCATGTAAAAATACACACCGTGAGCGTAGATTAAAACTATGGATCGTTTCGGAAACATAACCAATAATCAATAATCGTGGAAATGGATGTAAAAGCCTTATACTCTAAACAGGGCCGCAGAGACACGTCAGAGCGCAGCACCAGGAGCGTAAACCGCGGCGATGCGCGCAAACCTGTGTGTATGGCGGGGCAGAGGTGGGGGGGGGCGCGAGGGATCGGACAGGAGAACAGAACCCCCGAGAGCCCAAATGGGCTGCGATCGGAGCCGCACGCGAACCATCTCCGTCTTCCCTCGGGTTGAGGACCTCGCGCACCCCACACCCCACACCCCACCCCTTATTCGTTTTCATGCTAAAAAGAGATGCTGAGTTGGCAGCGGCCCGCTGCGGGCGCGCGCGCCGCTATCGCCGCCACACAACTATGTTATCACCGCGAGCGCGAGGCTGCGGCGGCGGCGGGGAGCGCGCGGACACGGGCGGAATTGGAAAGTGATTGTGATTGATGGCTTCCCATTAGCGCCTCTCTGTTATCTCTCCGGATGGCGAGGACGAGCACTGAGTTGTAACACAACACATTACTGGGCGCGCGGCCGCACTGAAATACAGTAGAGAGGCTTTCAGCTCGTTTTCTGCGCCGCTATTTCACCTCCGCTCCGCTCCCGACTCAATAAACACTGCGCGCTCTTCATATTCCCCAGCTTCCCTCTCTTTCTCTCTCTCCCTCTCTCCTTCCCTCCATAATCGGCGTTTCGCCGCAGTTACTTTACAAGCGCGCGAGTGCGGGGGGGGGCGACGCGTGGCGCGAGTCTCGGAGCCGCGCGCGCTCTTCCCTCCAGTGCCACGATGATTGATTGTGACCAGCAAGCCGAGTGTCCGGCATTACCCAACAAATGACTTTGGCCCCTGCCGCCAGACCTTGGCCAGACAGAAATCAATATTTCACCATTAAAATCTATCAGAGAAGAGTTAGAGCTCCAGCTGTCCGCGCCGCCCGCGCGCGCCGCGCGCACATTAAAGCCGACACTTGTAGTGCGCGCGTAATCAATATATAGTGGTTCACAGATCATTTGTGGTCACCTTCCCGCCGTGATGGATGCCTCGAGGAGCCGTGATTCATTGTGTCACACCATTACAGGGGAGTGTGTCGAGTCGTGCCCCGATCTCATTTCCACCGTCATTCTTCACACAGGAGCGCGCGCGGGGCGCGAGAGCGGGGCGCGCGCCGAGGAGCGGATCGGAGCGGCGCTTCCAATTTCCCTCTGTTTCACTAAGTCACTTATAGAGATTTCGTGTCCTGCCGAGTGTGAAAATCCCTCCGAAGGAGGACAAACACACTTCGGAAGCCACTCACCGCGTGACACGTGCACAAAGTGTGAAGCGACCTGTGCGAATAGATTAGACTGATTTTCACAAAGTGTCTCGCGCGCGCCATTACACTTTCATTCGCCATTTCTCTCTTTCTTTCTTTCTTTGTTTTTTTTTTTTTTTTCCTCTCTCTGAAGCGGCCCGATTTGCTGGGCGGGATCGCGCAGTAAACACTGCAGCTCGTGCCGCGAGACAGCACACCGCGTGCGTTGTGATGAAAACGCGCATCACTGCAAAGTCTGTCATGTTTTAAAAATGTATGTCAGGACACCTCGGACGCAAAGTGCGAGTGATTGTGGGAAATGAACTTGAGGCGGAGGGGAGGGTGTGTGTGTGTGTTTGTGTGTGTGTGTGGGGGGGGGGGGCAATTTCTTGGCCTCATTTGCAAGTGTTTTGTTGCTTCTTGTTTTCTTCAAGGACGGCTGCTGTTGCTACCCCCCACCTCCCACTCTGATCCTTCAGTCTCACCTCTCTCTCTCTCTCTCTCTCTCTCTCTCTCTCTCACACACACATACACACAGACAGAGAAACACTTTCTTGGCACAAATGCTGCAAACAGCTGCTGGAACCGCCCCCTCCCCACAACATATGATGACCCTGACCTGCCAGCACAATTTTCAGCTATACGCGTTATTAAAAATGGATTTGCCAGCTCTGGTGTAAACACTGCAGCCAATGGCAGCGCGCTGGAGCTCAAACCCGCCCCTCGCCACCCTCCTCTGACACCGATGCTCAGTTAATGGAGAGCAGCGTGGCTGGAAGAGCCTCCCCAGCGAGAGACGCCACATGGGCAGAGCTTCGGCCTCCTCCGTGATCCGTGTGACGAACGGCGGAGGCCTTTCTGTGTCGCGCTGAACGTCAGCGGCCACGTCGGCGGGGCTCTCGAAAACATTTCGACACATCGCGCTCTTGTGGGCCGAGCCGGACCGCCATGGTAAGCGCTGCCTCCTGACCCGACGTTGTTGCGTGTATGTCAGAGGTGTCATTTCTACTGCCGTTCGCTTCTCTGCTTAAGGCACAACGTTGACTCCTGCGCTGCTCAATTATTGTCCCAATGCTGATCGCAGAAACCTGTGTCTCCGAATCTCTCTTTGCCTCCACAGATGACCAGCGCCCTCCGTCAGCGGTGCACGTATAGCACCGTGTCCCTTCCTGCCGCCTGAATCAGCACAGTTTAGGATATTCGTACCCTGACACATGAGTTCATGCGGTGGCTCAGAAACTCGTTAAAGTGGTTCTATAGTAAGTGATGTGGCTGTGCAGGGATTGCTGTTAAACACAGATTATCATAAGGGGGTGACTGGAAACACACTGTGGGCCCGCAGAAGCTCCGTGACACCGTCACCATGCTGTGGGCCACCACCCCCCCCCCATTTGGTCTAAGGCTGCAGCATCTGCGCATTGAGTGGCGCAAACGTGTGTTCTCCACCGAGCCTCGTGACCTTAATTAACTGGATTAAGATAATTGCATGTCAGAAGTGAATAGAGATGAACTCATTAACAGTGATGTATTTAACATATCGTAGTAAATTGGATATGTGTAACAGCCTACACCCTACATGATTATATTTATTTAATGTCCAAGATAAGAGTCAAATGAACAGCATAAAGAGAGCCAAGAACATTCTGCTGGAAATGCTTCAATTTCCATGCCGCCTTTTCAAGGAAGGCAACGGCCCCCCCCCACACAGACACACACACACACACACACACACACACACACACACAAAGACGCTCCAAATCCACATGATGAATCTTAATTACCTGTCGCTGTTAGAGCAGCCAGGAATAGGCAGGAAACATTAATCTACGGTAGAACAGCAGAGGCGTAGCTATGTAGTTTATGCTGATTCACATCCCGCCTCCTCTCACATGTTCCTGCCCAGTTACCAAGGTGATGGCATCTGGAGTTGATCTACAAACACACTGGTGCCACCAGAGTAATTGCTCTCGGCTCCTTGTCAGCTGGAGCAGCGAATAGCTGGATACACAGTTCCGAAAAAAAAAAGAAGAAAAACAGATAAATGTGGGTCAAATCTTTTGATTAAAGTCCTATAAATGGTTGAACATTTAAATACTTTCATCTGGATTTTTACTTTACCCCTTTGTGTATGAGGAAGCTCTTGTTACCTGCCCGACCACAATATAAATTAGAGTAAGTCAGTTGCCTTTCATTTCTTATGTTTGGACAGCATGGAAGGTTTGAGAAAAATTATTTTGATATTTAACATGCTGTAAAAGAGTAATTTTCTCTAATTTTATTTGTTAATTTTTTACATCAAATTTGATCAGATCTTTAGTTATAGCAGTATACAGCCTTCCCCTATTCAAAGTCACTCATTTGTTCCTGAAAATCGGAACGTTAAACATTAAGTGAAATAAAAATTTACATTGTTTCCAACCAATATCCTACAAGCGAAGTAACACATAGTAAAAGACCTGTTTATGAATGAAACAGTAATTTTAGGATGTAAAAATGGTTTACACCCAGAACCATTTCCTCAATGGTTATCAGTCTGGTTTCAAAGTTGGCCACTCCACTGAGATCGCCCTTCAGGTATCTGACGCTCTCCAAGCTGCCTCCCTCTCCTCGGTCCTCATCCTCCTTGATCTGTCTGCAGCATTCGACACTGTAAATCACCAGATTCTGCTCTCCTCTCTTAACCAGCTTGGGATCAAAGGTGCGGCACTAAGATGGTTTGAGTCCTACCTATCTGACAGATCCAAGTGGTCTGGCAGAGCTCTCATTCTTCTCCTCTGCCTCTCTCAACCGGTGTTCTGCAGGACTCTGTATTGGGTCCTCTTCTTTTCTTGATCTACACCTCCTCCCTCGGTCCAGTCATAGCCTCCCATGGATTCAAGTACCACTGCTATGCTGACGATACCCAGCTCTTCCTCTCCTTTCCACCTGGTGCGTCAGACATCTCCGCACGCATTGCTGCCTGCCTGTCGGACATCTCTTCTTGGATGTATGATCTCCACCTCCAACTCAACCTCTCCAAAACAGAGATTCTTTACCTCCCAGCTGGCCTGTCCTCCTGTCACAATATGTCGATCAAACTGGACAACTCACTCATTTCGCCTACCTCGTTGGCTAAGAGTCTTGGAGTAACAACTGACGCGAGTCTGTCATTCTCTCAGCACATTGAAGCCACAACTCAGTCTTGCAGATACATCCTGCATAATATTCGTAGGATCCGTCCCTACCTCACTACGGACTCCGCCCAACTACTTGTCCAGGCCATGGTGACTTCCCGTCTGGACTATTGCAACTCTCTTCTGTGTGGCCTTCCTGCTACTGCCATCAAACCTCTGCAGCTTCTACAGAATGCTGCTGTACGAGTTGTGTTTGATTTGCCAAAGCGCTCCCATGTATCTCCTCTACTCATCTCTCTGCACTGGCTTCCTATAGCTGCCCGAATCAGATTGAAGACCCTAGTTATTGTCTACAAATGTATCAATAGAACTGCTTCCAGCTATTTACAGGACTTGATCGACCGCTACACCCCAGCCAGACCCCTTCGCTTGTTTACTTCTACTCACTTAGTGGTCCCGCGCATGAAAGGTAAAGCACTGAGGTTCTCGGTTCTGGCTCCGTTGTGGTGGAATGATCTCCCCCTCTCACTCAGAACTGCTGAAACTCTGTCTACATTCAAGAAGGGTCTGAAAATTCACCTTTTCCCGACCTATTTCACCCAAGCTCTCTTTAGCTCATTTACGTTGTAATTCTTCATGCACCGTAACTTAAAGAGCATCCCCTGATATAGCCTTTATTCAGCCACTGCTCCGGCATTGTATTTGCTTGTTTGTGTATCTTATAATATTAAAAAAAAATAGCAGGAGGGTATCAGGATTTGTCTATCCTGTGTTTTATGCACCTACTCGAACGATGAACCTCGGTGCAGCAAGTGGTAGGTAACAAACTAGGTTTGCTTGAGACTTTCATATCTGCAGCTATGTCTCTTTCTCTTAATGTAATGCATAAATTGTACTTTTGCTGAGATGTAAGTCGCTTTGGACAAAAGCACCTGCTAAATGAATAAATGTAAATGTAAATGATATTTGCTTACCAAAAGCAGAAATTAATGCAGCTGGAAAATAATAAATAGATGATGCAGAATCAACATTTACAATATGGCACACCAAAATAAATGGGAAGGGGAAGGAAAAACTAATCAAAAGAAGTAAAAAGACGGATTACATTCCCTGACAAATGCAAAAAGCAATTTCCTTACGCTAACGGTAGTTACCAAACATGGTGAAATCTGCCATGTCGAAAGAGGAAGAGGCGGAAGGCGAGAATGGCGATTACTTCTCCGCTGTTTGCAAGGCGATGGTTAGGGTTGGCGAAGGAGCAAGCGCTGGTAACACATCATCATGACTTGAAGATGCTTTATCGTTGCGTCGGCGTTTCTCAGCTAAATCACCACTGAATCTTTTGCACTTTGCAACTGCCTGAAACTCTTCTACTGAAATAGAAGGCATGGATGGATCTTCTCCAGTCTTCAATGCAGGACAAAAAAGTGGAGAATAGAACTGTGTTTATCTCACATCTCTGTCTAAAATTTCTTGATACAGAGCCACGATAGATGTTAACACATTCTTACATACTTTGCATCATATGTGTATTGCATTCAATGATAATCTCTATTATTGCATTTCTGTGTGCCATCATCTTCTCTTCAGAAAGCAATTGCGTATTTAGCTGAATAAGTTCTTCATTCGTTAACTCTTTGCTGTAAGATTGCAAAAGTTCCTCTACATCTTTGTCACTGAGGTCTGCAAAACCTACTTCTTTTGTGAAAGCAAGATATTTTGCCTTGGCATCAATCACTTCTTCAAAGTGCATTATGGATAATGTGTACCCAAAATGGCGGCATGATTGCGCATGATTCAAAATATCGAAAGTTCTACATTCTTGCTGATGTGATAGTGAGAAAATGGGATGTTACGTGACAAAGTGGTGTTAAAAATGAAGCGGCATTATAACAACAAAACATTATCAACACAGACGGTAAGCGAAGGAAGACTGTATAAATGAAGCCTGAGAAATAAAAAGTGACACCTGTATTGTTTTCATGTTATTTGATTCATACAAAACAATGAGAATATAATGGAATGTGCAATCACTGGTGTGAAAACTGAATTGGTCCTGGGGCAGTAAAACATCTCAGACCATCATACTGCCACAACCATGTTTGACTGCTGGTAGAAAGTTCTTACTTGTAAACACCACATGTGGCTTTTGCCAGATGTGACAAGGTGCAAGGTTCCCTAAATTTCTTAATTTCTACTATGGCCATCGTGTGTTTTATGAACCTGCACAGTGAAACAGGGTATGGCATTTACTACAGTGCTTAGAGCTACCTTTGGGAGCTTCTTCAATGCTAAACCTCATCAGTCTTACAAATCATGAGCAGACGAGTCAAGTAGTCCATTTCGTTTTAAAGTCACAGTCATTTATTAAAATTGCTGATCAATGGTGTATTACAACAATGCTTGGATGCATCATTTTGTTGCATACTGTAATTTTTTGGTCATATCTGCAGTTGTATTCTGGCATAAGGGCATTCCTACATGTGATGCCAACTGACTGAGTAACCTAACAAGGGGCAGGGACTAGAGTCTCTGGAGAAAGTAGGACAGACCCCTGTGCATCATGGACAATGACTCTTGCCCTCTTCATGTCACCCTGCCCATAGAGAAGAGCATAGTCAGCACATATCACAACAGTGTGGTCCAGATGTGCTGCTCCAAGGAGCTTCTTGAGGTAATTTCTGCCAATAGCCATTGGGCTTTATGAGTCCTCAGGACATCCCAATGATACCATCTCATTGCTGCAGTCATACTGACCTTCCTCTGTACTGCCTTTATTAATCCCATTTGTCTTTTTTCTTTTATATATATATATATATATATATATATATATAAAATATATACACACACACACTTCCTTCCTTCTAGTATAACTCGACTTCCCAACCTTTGTCCACTTCACCCGCACCATATTTTTCTGTTTTAAATATATTTGTTTTTAAAGTATGCTTCTCAGTATGTTGTGCATGCTGTTGTAGCCTCATGCAATTTCCTTCACGATTAAGAAAGTTTTCATCATGTCCCATTTGAGAATATTCTCATCATACTTTCATAATTTATCATTTTAATTGTGAAACAGGTAGAGATATGTGAAGAACAAAGATGATCTGGAATAAAAATTTTTAATCAGTACACTGTATATTCAAATCTACAATCATGGAAAACCACCCTGTTCAATTACCAGACACTCCTTTCTGCTTGATTAAACAAATTAAGGGAAAACCAGGATTAAGATGGGTCTTTTTACAGTTTTGATACATGTCTGCCAACAACACACCTGTATTACATCTAAATCTCATACACATTCAGAACCAGATTACACTAGTTCTGTAGAAAAACAACCAACAGGAAGCAGTTTCACTGGTTGCTACGTGTTATTTCTTGGCTTGGACATTTTTAATAAAATAAATCCACAATCCAGAATTCTTAAATTAAATACATAAAAATAATTGAACAAGTTCCCTTCAACTTTATCTCAATCCACCCCTTCTTCTGGATAAATATCTTAGAGTGACTGGTGAGGTTCCTTTCAGTCCAAGGTACTTCAACGGTGGTGGTGATTGTAAACAAAAACAGACCGTTTCTTACCATTGCACTTAAAACTACTTACGGCTGTCCCTTTCAGGAAACTTCAAATGCTTAAAATGCTGCAAAAAAGGCAGCAGACTATGAGCAGGTCTTACTCTCCTCTCAATAAAATACACAGGAATAGACATTTATTTTACAGTAACTGAAGACCATTCCACTGAATAATTAATGTATACTACTCTAACCTAAAACATGAAAATATTTTCCTGCACTTTTGTCGACATACTGTATATGTTGCCATGTGCTTGCAGCACATGAACGATCTTAACAAGAACAGCCTTTCTTTTCTGCAGTAGTAAAATGATCCAAACAGGTCCATAACTTGAAAGCTATTCAGCTAGCCACACATATCGTTGAGCAAACAACACAAACACTAACAAGGAAGGCATTCCCACATAATATATATGACAGATTTCTTGATAAAGCCAATTTGGCACAATGTAGCCAAGTTTGAAAAGAAATACTACAGATGGCCGTGTCATTCTGTCCTGTAACGCTCCAATCACAGGCTGCACGGGAGCACATAGTGAAGCTTTCGGCTTCACTACTTAGATGAACCTTGCGTATACTGTTAATACAATAGCCCAATTTGGTATTTTAAACCAGTTCAAAAATGAAACAAAACAAGTAATAATTCTGACTTTATCAATCTTGATGTGTCTTCTCTTGAACAACTTTGTATTCGTACTGAAAGAAAGAACATAGTATTAGAAGAAAACCTCAAGTTAAACAAAGCAGTATGAAAATACTTTTACAGGTGTCAACCTTGCAGGACTAAAAACCGCAGCCACTATGGCTGAAAGCCCTAATCTCAATGGATTTTTTTTCCAATGCTTAATGAACTTGCTTCTACAGAAATTAACGACAATTTTTTCTCTTTGGTTCTTGTTTGCCAAAAAAATGTGAGCTACATTTGGGTGACACTAAATGACAGTAAGCAGTAAATATCAATTTAAATTTTTCACATTGTATTTTCCAGAAAGCTCAAGGAAACGAGGCATACTGCACTTGATTCTGTGCACATTACATAATTTTAAAAAAGGACCAAAACATCATACTAAGACCCTTGTTGCCACTGTAGCATCAACTAACCACCAGTTGTTAGCACTCCAGCCGCTGTTAAATGAAGCATTTGAACAATTTACTGCTCCCACCTTATACTAACACGAGTAATGTTTTTTGGGGAATGATGCAGAACATTTTTATCTTACCATAGCTAGCTGACGTCCTATACTTCCCATGGTTATTACTCCAGCAAAAAAGATGCACGGCAACCATGAACGTACGTAGAGAAAGTCAGGAGAAGTATACCTGAAATAAAACAGAAGCGTGGAAGGTGAAGGAAAACCACAAACATTCATTTAGCTGACACTAAAAAGGCAAGCGTAGATGCCAAGAAAGTGACTGTTCAAAGTCATTGAGTTTTTAAAACCGGAATGTGATGATACAAAACTTCTCTGAACAGCAGCAATGTCCTTCATGACTTCAGCTGTGCACTGCTACAAAGAGCGCCGTGTTCCTCGAGAACTTACTGGAAAAGTCCATTATAAACCAACAGCTGAGTGGTGAGGGTGGCCAGGAAGGCAATGGCAAAGCCCAGGCCAAGCCCGCTACAGGAACGGTCAAAGGTCCACCACAGCCCAATGGACAGGGCGGCCAGGGTGAGCGACAGCTGGACATTGTTTGCGAAATCCACCTTCTAGGACACCAGATAAAGAAAACTCGCGAAAGTGCTGAAAACATTACATACACACTATAAGACAGTAATATAATTAAAGTGGCATTTATGTACTTACAGTAGATATTTACCTAAACACATAACAATAAAGAGAGAAGCAGCCATAAAGGATACTGCACTAGCATGGTTGATCCCCACAAAGACTGCCACACAGCGCATGACACTGGACCACTCGCGCTTGAACTTGTGTGGCTCACCCAGGAGGCGGTCGATGCAGGGGTACAGGAGACCGATCACAGCTGTGCACATGAAAGCAACATGCAGTCAGAAGGCTGAGCCACACACTTTATACTACTTTTGAGATCATATCTTTTGTTTCGTTTTCAATGCAAGAGAGATACGAAAAAAAAAAACAAAAAGCATTCACAGTTAAAGCACAAATTGTTTGCATGCCAGAAACAAAATCTGATGTATTTAGCTAACAGAAATTAAACATGAAAAGCTATTTTTCAGAAAAATCTGAGTTATATTAAGCGGCACACTCCACTGCTGATGTTCAAGGTTTGGCGTTTAAATTGTTTTAAATCTATTCACTTAGCTGACACTTTTCTCCAAAGTGACTTACAATAAATAACCTACTTATACACCATCAGATGGGCTTTGAACTGGAGTCCTTCGAGTGCAAGCTAGCTCTAACCACTACACCACCTGCTGCCCATTTCATGTAACACAGGATGGACAGGCAGAGAAACCTGATATGAAGACTTGATCAACACCCAGTTTCTCCAACATGCTGCTGGAGCAGAAAAATATTGTAATCCCACTAATGCTCAATGAACACATAACTCTAAAAGGTAGATGGCAGCTTTAAGATGATGAGGTGCACTAATGGAGACAAATTAATGTAATTTAACTGCAGTCAACTGGGAGAACACCTTGTCATTGCCTTGTGTATTTGAGGTGCTTAAAATTTAGCAATCAAGTTAGTTAGTTACTTTGTAGACAATTTGAAACGACAATTAATTCAGATTCATCCGAGAAACTCACTGCACCATTAGTTCATATTTACAAATAAAGTGTTGTACACTAATACAAAATATAACAGACCAAAAGCCAGAGATACTGTTCCCTGACCAGTATCACATTAAACACACTGGATTTAATAACAGTTTGTTCAAGAGTTGAACTGCATAAGAACGTGTTGGTAACAGAGAACACAACTAGAATTTCAGGCAGCACCCGTGTTATCCTAAGCTAATGAGCTGGAGCTCCGCACTGAGCACTGGGTGGCTGACAGAGAAGGCAAGACACTCATAGGGAGAAGCGTCAGTCTTTTCTGTGGGTCTCCATCTCTTTTTGTGTCCAGGGCCAATACAGGGCACCCACAGCTCCTGGATCTGAGAAGGTCCAAGATCAGCGAGCTGCTAGCCTAACCAACAGGAGGTAGTTTCACAGGTTACCATTTGACAGTTTTTATTGCTTCATATTATCGCCTTTATCCTCACTAGCCCTTAGAACGGAGAGCTGGGGGCAGACGCTGATGGCACGGCATGACCCTCCCCAGCTCAGCTGAACCGTCGAAGGAAAAAGCACCTCCACACAGCACAAAAGCGCCTGGGGGGTGAGAGAACACGGGTTCAATCCCCACTCAGTCTGTGTGGAGATGGCATGTTCTTCCTGTCTCTTTCCTCTGGGTACTCTGGTTTCCTACCACAGTCCAAAGGCAGTTAAGGTGTACTGGTTATGCTAAGATTTCCCTTGGCATGTGAATGGGTGAGTGACTGTGTGCATGTGTGGCTACCCAGCAATGGTCCTGTCCAGGGTGTAAACCTCGTCAGCCTTTTGCCCAGTGATTCCAGGATAGGCTCTGGTTCACTGTGACCTTGATCAGGAAAAGCAGTTTTTGAAATTGTACGGAATAAATTTCGCAAAGGTCACAATCAGCACAACTGGAGCACTACCACTTCCACCACAGTCAGAAAAACGGCAAGGCAATTCCACCCACACCAGCAAGATACAGCAACTTATAAGGCAGCTGCTGCTCATTAGCTGAGAATAACTACATTTTTATCAATGACTGGCTGTCACTCCATTCGCATCTCTGCCGTCATACATACAGGGCCCAAAAAAATCAATCATATTTTTCGTATTATGAAATACTATTGTATTTCAGAATTCATTTTATAACAGAAGGGCCACTGTAAAGTGAAATAAATGTATTATGTTACCATTGTAATGTTTTGGTTTACTGCGCTAAGCTTTTACTGACTATGATGTATTGGGTGGATTTATCAAGAATGTCGAGTTACAAACTGACTTTCAGTCCCAACTGTGTTTATAAGATGAGGCACAACTCTTTATCTGCTTCTGGTTCAAGGCACAATAGTACGTATGCAATGAATAACCTTTTTCAGGAAAGAAAGTGGACCAGTTAATAAGGATGGAACAAGTGTACAGTGGAGTGTAGTATTGTTGACAGTTTACCTTAATTTAAACTTTACAATGAAGCCAGACAACTTTTAGTCTTTCTCTGATGTTGAATTCTAAAGAACTACCTGTGTTTATAGCAATGGGTGATTGTTTCAAAATCCCCTTTTGAAATTAGTGTAGAAATGCTACACTACAGTAATTCTGCACTGGCTTCCCACAGCTTCCCGGATCAAATTTAAGACCCTGGTTATGGACTATAAAGGTATCAATATGTATCAATATAAGTCTCTCACATATGCAGCTTTGTCTCTTTCTCCTAAGGTAATACACAAATTGTATGTTCTATGGGATGTATATTGCTCTGGTGAAAAGTGTCTGCTAAATGAATAAATGTAAGTGTAAATTAATTCCTTACATTTGTTAGTCCAACAAAAAGCTGGAGAACAAAGAGATCCATCTGTATAAATGGCTATGCTGACGTTAGTAAAATCCAGAAAGTATTACTGCAGGAGGATGTGCACAAATCACCAGCCCACCTGAAGCAGTTCCGCAGCAGGGGGGGACCCACCACGCTGAAGAAAAAATGCTGGCAAAGCCATCAGGTGGGAAGAGCGTGACATTCCTCTGAACCTGTAGCAGGTTCAGGACCAGAGCCAGGAAGACACCAATTAAGAAGAGCAGCAGCCCACGGATGGCCAGGTTGGCGGTCTGGTCAGCGATGGCTGCATTGTACGAGCCCTGGCGGGGGGGCACGGCCTCTGGCCGCAGGGCCTTCGACGCTGTTGCATTCCCTCGAGGCATTTATACACGTAAGCATTGGCAGGGGGCAAAAGGAAGCGAGGCCTCTACCTTTTACTGTTGCTACTGCACATCACGATGACCCTGAAAGAAAGCATTGCAGAAGTCAGGATTTTTGTATATTCAGCTCATGAAACTCCTTTGCTTTATTTAACATAAACAAAAAAAAAACAGTATGTATCTTTAAAAAAAACCCTACTGTGTACAGAACTTTTCCACAGTACTTGTTCTTCCTTCGCAGTACAGGTTGGCATTATGTAGTCACTTCACCTGGTTTGTGTAGTCAAACCCGAGATGCTGATTCACACAGACGTGTGGTGAAAAAGACCCCTTCAATATCACAATTTAGCACGAGAGCACAGACGTGAACAAATGAGCACCCTTACAAATTCAGCAACGTGAGATCAACGACTCTCATACAGCAGTACAAACAAGACTCTGACTCTAGTTTAACTGTGATGTAGAAGCGGTGAAGTTAAACATACACATGCACACACCGTCTGAAATCGCTTGTCCTAAGTGGGGTCGCAGGGAAGTGGAGCCTAACCCGGCAACACAGGGCACAAGGTTGGAGGGAGAAGGGACACACCCAGGACAGGACACCAGTCCGTCGCAAGGCACCCCAAGCGGGACTCGAACCCCAGACCCGCCAAAGAGCAGGACCCAGCCAAGCCCGCTGCGCCACCGGGCCCCGGTGACGTAAAACAATCTTTGGGAATACTTCTGTTGCATGTCCTGTGCGGCGAAAGCTGCAGCACAAAGAGGGCCTCTGAAAACCTTACACTACAAATCCCAAAAAGCGTTTCCCTCCAAAAAACAGGTGGTCCCGATTTACGATGGGGTTACGTTCCCCGAAAAACCCATCATAAGTCGAAAATATCGTAAGGTGAAAACGCATTTAATACACCTAATACACAACTCTGCGTGACAGACTGGGAGATGCGGATCGCTGTCGCTGCCCAGCATCGCATCACTCCACATATCGCTTACCAGGGAAAAAAAAATCTAAATTCAGCATCTGAAGATCGGTTTCTACTGAATGTCTATTTCCAGCTCACCGCCGTAAAGTCGAAAAAAATCTCAAGCCGAACCATCGTAACTCGGGGACAACCTGTACAAGGAAGAACGCAGCACTTCATGGCAAAAGGTGCAAGTTGAACTTCTCCAGCCACACATCATACATCTTTGAGCCTGTCTGGAGTAACAAGAGGTACACATTCACATTTAAATTCACACTTACACGTACAGCAATACCCAGAAAACTCAATTCACTTCCCACCCTCGACAGGGCTGCAGTCTGTGGCCCCCCCTCCTCTCCAGGGATCATTCCCACTGTGTTCAGAGTGTGTCATGATAGACACGCAGTGAAGAGAGAGAATTGAGTTACAGAGCGAGGAGGAACGTGACACACACCATTAACTTCAACACCATTTAGTACTCTCAATGCGACATGACAGACACAGCGAACTCCCACATACTAATATAATTCTGTAATACATATGAAAGGGCTCCCCGTGCCTCTCACTTCCGGGATCATCCCCCCCGCGCCTCCGCTCCGCAGGCTAGCTACTACTTGCGTCAATCACCACGACGTCCTGCGCCATCTGTAGCTGCCGCGTGTGTGTGTGTGCGAGTTTGTGCTCGGTGTGAGGAGACTCTCCGGCGCGTTTTTTAACGCTCGGTGAGAAAAACGCACAGGCAAAAATACCTGTCCGAGCCATTTCGGAGCCTCCAGCTGAGGGACCACATCCTTCCGCCGTCACACACTCACCAACAAGAGTCGAGCATTTGACATCCAATCGGATTTCAGGAGTTACGTCATTTCCTTTTACAGCAACGCGCAAACGCAGTCCGTGCAGGAGCCATAGAAATGGTCGTCAATGACAACGGGGGGAACAATAGCAGCAACGTTCAGTCGGAATAGAATATTGAATACTTTAAATCAACTTACCAAATTGAAAATTCGGGAAACATCTTGATTTAAATTTACATAAGAGGATAATACGTGTAATATTCTAAGTAGGCAATTTTTTTTTAAAATAAAACTTTGTTTAATAAAATTATCAATAAAATACACAACCAAAACAAACATCAAAAAATCCACAGTCAAACGAACCCAGAACCATTTTCCTACAGCTGGTCAACAAAATTACTAAACAGCCATTACATAAAATACATTATCAAGACAGTGACAGAGTCTTTCCCATAACAATCCCCCTTCCTGGCTTCAAAAAATATAACTGACCCATGTCTTCCCCACACCAACATACCCACGAAAGGTCTGTCCTCCAATAGCAGCTCAACCCAAGTCATCATGTCACATACATGCATCCTTCAAAACACATAAAATACTTCTAAATTGCGGTATAAAACTTTATCATACCCCTAAAACCAGACAAATAAATACAAAGCAGACATTCACATGATTAGTCATCAATATAAAAGGCTAAAAGTGCACAAAATATTCTAAGTAGGCAATTACCTATAAATGACAGCCACATTGATCTCCCCTGCTGTTTCTTAGGGTTAGCGTTAAGGTTTGGAGTTTGGGGGTTGGGGTTAAGGTTTAGGGTTAGGGGTGCGAGTGGACCGGGCCAACTACAGGGACCGCCTACCTGTCGCTTCACAGACTCGGGTGCTTTCCCTTCGTGTTGACTAGTTGACGTGGCTACGTTTCAAAAAGCTTATATCTGAAGCAGTCTTTTAACCTCGCCACAGACAAAATACATCTACATTTACATTCATTTAGCAGACGCTTTTCTCCAAAGCAACTTCCAATGAGCTCTATGTAGTGTTATCAGCCCACACACCTTGTTCACCAAGGTGACAATACAGTACAAGATGTCACTCTTGTCAAACATTGCTAAGGTAACTGAGGCAAGCAGTAGAACAAGTGAATAAAATAAATAAATTAATAGAGGAAAGAGAATCATCAGTGATGTACTTTAAGATGCTGAAGTAATGATGAAGCGACCAGCCAGGTAACAGAGGAGAAGGAAAAAAGCTCCATACAGACATGAACCTGGAGACATTACACTGTGTGTTGGGGGCCAAGGTCATCCAGCACAACGATAAAGGTGAACGAGATCATCTACCCCCTTTCTGGGCATCAGTCTACCTGGATGGATTTAGAGTATGCAGTTATCTCTGAAGTTGTCAGTAGAGATTCAAAGAGCCTCCCACATCACATACTGAGATCTAGAACATTCTATCAATTGAAAAAAAGAAGTTTATGCAGCTACTTGAGTGTTGTATACTTTTTCAAATGGTAGTATGTGATAACTTGGCTTTGCACTTGTGTCACATCTCTGGATCCAAATCTTTCCTTCCATTGCCTGTATTGTACAGATTATCCGCACGGGTCCGAGAGAGTGTGCGGAACAAGTCCAGGTTTCGGTTTCATAGCTAAGCTTGCGAGCTTCAATAAATACAGTATACCACTGTATTAATGGGTGAAAGTGCAAAGGAGTTTTGTGAAATTACAAACACTTAAATAAAAAAAGAAGTTTAGGAGAAGCCTGAGCAACAGTGATAATTACCCAGATATCTGTGTTTAAAAGAACAGAAAAGGTTAGGGTTAGTCGAGCCCTCAACTAATCGCACTACAAGTCATCATTTTGAAAGCCCCAATGCTTATGAAGAGGATGGTTGTTTGTGCCGTACCGTACCGCACCATACCATAGTGTTGTAAAAAGTGCCTGCAGACACTGACGTACAAGTAAGAGAAGAGACAGGCAGCCGCAGAGCATTAGACTGATCATTGGGCACGCAGGGCTCAGAGGTTTGTTCACGGACGTTCCGGCATCAGGCAAGATGACATCTCCAGCTTCAGAGAATCTGAGGAAGGAGGAGATGCTGTCATTTCTGAGCAGTGAAACGGCGATGTTCAGATCAGCTTTAATCTATGCAAATTCCACAGAAAATTAGGACCAGATTTGAACCCACAGCTGACTGAGCCACTCAGAAGGATATCAGGATGTTTTATTGAGGATAAAGAAGTCTCCATGTCTCAGCAGCCAAAGAGTACTGCATCATGGCCTTATGAGTGGAAATATGATGGGAAGGCTTCCATAATCCACTGCGACTCTTTTATTTCCAGAACATAAGCCTATTAGTCCAGGCGACGGAGCAAGGCAGACGTGCCGAACGAACAGGCGCAAGCAGCTCCAGGAGGAGCGTTGCCCGTAAATAACATACTGAGTGGCGGGATTGAGGCAGAGGCAATTACCACTGTTCACGTGTGTGTGGAGCAGCACAAGGAGACGAGGTGCGGGTGCAAAGCACAGCCAGCGAGAGCCGGCCTCCAGTCACTGTGTTCGCCCAGTTCTGCACTGAGGATCACAGGGACTTTGCAAGGGTCTCAACCACGCGAAGCCTCTGTTCATGCCTGGCTCATGACTTTGGTGAATAAGCTTGTCAGTTGGGCGATCACAGCAAACGCGGGATGCTGACCCCAAATCTAACACAAACTCTTGTCTTTTTACACTAACAATAGGAATAAATAATATACAACAATGCACACTATGTCTGCAAGGTAAGTGCAATCCATGTCTAACTTAGAGTATAACTACTGTACGATTTGCAGTAACACAAAACAATCACTTATCTTTATTGTATCAACTGCTTATCAAATACATAATCCTAACCCAAGCCCCATCCTAAAACCTGGTGACCATATCGGCTCCATTTATATATTCAATTGAATAAACTGGTTAAATTTGGTATGGATAAAAACAACAACAACAATAATAATAATAATAATAATAATAATAATAATAATAATAATATCAAGGGAAAAGGGAAGATGCTCCAGAGAGTTGCTGTGTGTTGGGAGCACGGCAAGGGGCCACAGCGCTCAGCGAATGCAGCAGGAGCCACAATTCATCATCCTGCTCTGGCCAATATTGAGCTCCTTTTTGTTATTAGTGCTATTTGTCCCAGTGTCATAACCCTCATATAAATCTTGTGTCAGGTACTCTTGTTCAAATGGTTCCCCCCCTTGACCCATTAGGCTGGTGACCATCATCGCCTCATTCCCTCTGACCTTTATGTTGTTACACATTAACCCCTCACCCCCAGTGTTAGAACCAATTCCCCACTGGTGATTAATGGACGCTTGAGGTGTCGGCAACATTTAAACTCCTCCAAGAAGGGCATGCGGACAGTGTCAACAATAGCGTCCTGCACACAGTGAATTGATTCATTAATTACTTGAAGTGTATTATTGGAGTCATAATTTTATATATATATATACACACACACATATATATAATACAGAGTATATATACTGTATGTGTGATAGGTACTACACCGGGAAACCTGCACGTGGCCCAGTGGAGGGACTGAGTGAGTTAAGTTCTGCTGAGTCCTACTGTCTTTCTTAAAATATTACAGCGTTACGAAAGTACGGTGCAGCAGCTGGAGGTACCAGCTCACATTCCTTGCCCACTTCCTGCTGTTGTAGCCTTGATCAAGGTACCTGCCCTAAATTGACAGAGTAAAAATGACCCAGCTCTAGGAAGAGGTAAATCACTGCATACAGCTCAAGATTGCAAGTCATTTTTGAGAAAGGTATCAACTAAAAGAGTAATTAATATTTAAGAAGAGTTAAGAATTCAAGGATGTATTTCATGCAAACCTATAACAACATAAGTACTGTGTTTCATGTTTTCTTAAATCAGTGGAGCAGATTCTTAACCATGTTTTCACCTCCAATCTGAGGCAAAGCAGTGCGCCCCCCAGTGGCCAGGGCAGATCAAGCAATCATTCAAACGAGCTGTGACAGGCCTGGGTTCTGCCCCGAAGATTTGCTGGGCCTTGCAGAAAGAGCTCTAGTGAGAAAGCAGCGGAGGGGAACCGACAAGGCTGGAATTAATAGAGAAATATGAGTTATAGGCGAGTTGCAGCGAGCCAGTGCCGAGCAGCTGAACGATGCACACCATTATCGGTGCTCTAATCAGAAGAGCGATCGTACATTTCCCGCGGAGACGGGAAGAGCTCTGGCGGCACTTCTGTCCAAAGCACAGATGTAGCAGGAGAAAAAGAGTTCATCTCAAGTGCAAAATTGTGTTTGTGGGAAGTGGAGAGAGAAGATGACATGCTTTTCCGTTTCTCGTTGAACTTGTTTCATGGCCACGCGAGTAACGGTGCCCCTCCCATTGTGACAGCGCAGGAAAGACACAAATTCCCCTTTCGATGTGCGAGATGACCCTCTAACAGCACATCTTTCACTCTCACTTGAGCGCCATTGAAAAGCGCTGCGTTGAACTGCCGAAAAGAGCCTTGACAAACACTGGGAACGAGCGCTAGGGATCAGGGGACTGTTTCGCTTGTTCTACGCACACGTGTTACGCGGTGCTAACACCTACCGAGCATGAGAGCTGCTGCATCTGCTGAGGAGCAGAGGTAAAAAGCGGACACACCAGAGTACATCCACGTGTTGGCGTGAAGAACACACGGCCATGTCCGCATCACGGGGCACTTGAGCGAAGGAGAAGCCCGACTACACACCAGGAGTCTTTTATGCCTTCCTTCCAGGGCGTTGAATGGATCCGTTTTGTTTTAATTTATTTTACACGAAATAATGGTGCCACATATTGGCTCGATGTTTTCTTTAGTGCTTTTGAAAATGCCAGGTGCTCCAGTGACCCATGGGGGAATGGAGAGCAGTTGTGAAGGGAGCTCAGGTTCGTGGGGACACAGCAACTGTTAGTACTCTACAGAAACACTTCCTCATATGCGAGCAACACATAATGAATAAACCAGTCAAGCCAGAAATATATTTAATAATAAAAAATGGGCTCTTTTATTTGAGAGGCCGAAAGCATTGCGTATCTTCCCCAACGATTGTCTCCCAAAGTGAATTTGAAATGTGGGCCGAGCGCTCTTCCCCCGGCTCCTTGGCGCCCCCCGTGGCCAAGCACCGGAAACCACGGGGGCTCTAGCGCCATCGTGCCGTTTCGCCATCGGACTGAGCTCCGTGGAGCCCCACCGCTGGACGGACTCCCTCCTCGCGGTGGGCTGTCCGCTCTTTAAGGCCCCGGTGCGCCACTCCTCAACAAATTGGACAAGCGAACATGAATCGCTAGTGCAATGCAGGAAATGCAAACACGTATGTCCCTGTGTGGACAGCGCACCCGGGCAACGGGGGGGATTCCTCGCACAGCCCTTCGGACAGCGGTGGAAGCCCGTCTCGTGAAAATTGAACTGTTATGAGAGAGAGAATGTTACAGCAAGAGGACAGCCGCCCCACATGACGGCGGCTGCTCGTCTATTAAAGTAGCTAAACACTGCTGAGCACCAATTTATTAGCACCTGCAACACAATTAATCATTTTACCATTAACTGGTTTCCCGCAGCCATGTGACTGGAATCCAATTAGCGCATCCAGGGACACAAAGACTGAAACACGTTGGGGGGGGGTTAACTTGACTACTGATCTGCATTTGACCACATCTGGCTTCTATGCGCGTCGCTGCTAAGTTTCCTCTGCGCCATATGAGTCTCAGCGCTCATCCCATAAGGCCCCCTGTTCGCTGAAGGCGGCGCTGCAAAAAAAAAAAAAAGAGGAGGAAAAAAATGGGAAACGCTGCGTTACGGTCATGCGCGTTGCGAACGCGGGCTAATTATGGCGGGAATCTGAGGCCCCATTGGCTGGAGAAGCGGCTGCGTGAGGGGCGCGCGCGCCCTGTCAGTGTTAATCAAGGCCCATCTCTTAACAGCGGCTGCTCGTATCAATGAGGTGAAGATTAATATTCCGGGCGAAACAGATGATAAATCATTTGTACATAATTAGTGCACAGCAAGGTTACAGCTGACACGAATTTTTATCTTAATTAAGTGGGAAATTTGTTCCATTAATTTAATTTGGTGTGCATGAATGGGCCGGCACCTAACAAAGTTAATCTTACACCTGTCATTAGGCGCTCAGGCAGACAGCGCGCGCCCCCCGCGCACGCGCAGGAAGCGGCACCTCAGTCCCGAGTCGCTGTTTTTTGCGCTCGCGCAAAAGCTGTGTGTCACACAAACAGAGCCTTCGGTATATTTAAGGTTCTGTCTCGTGCTGCATTTTGCCGCTCGGACAAAGAGCCTCCGGGGCAATAAAATGGCAAACGAAGGAGGCTGGAGGTCCTTCTATGCACACCGTAGCGCTCGTTCACTCGCGCAGCAGCTCATTTGAAATCGATCGAAGTTCCGCGCGCAGCTGCAGCTCAAGGGAGGGAAGGGGGTGTGTAGCGCTCCGCTTCTCTGAAGCCCACCGCCTCACATAATTGTCACAATTAAACGGCCACCTGACTCCTCTCTTTGTCTTTTTCGCTAAATTATAAAATAAAGCGGGGGGGTGGGGTAGAACACGTTCTTTTAGCACAGAGTGTCAGAAAGACCCAGAGCGAACCGCCCCCTTCGGCGCCTCGGTCACAGGCTGCGCAGTTGTGCTCTATCGCAGGCCGGGAGCGCGCACGCACGCGCCCATACATAGACGCGCGCGGCGCGGCGGGGCATTACGCTGTGATAATTGTGTGTGACCAGCTGAAAAGAAAGGTGGCTCGAGAGCCCGGAAGAGAGACGAGTGATTCAAAAACAAGGAGGCCTGATGGAAGGGAAAGGCCTAGAGGGGAAGCGTCGCTGCCTGCACTCACTGTGCGGGGGGAGGGAGGGAACTCTATTAGCCGCTGCGCTCATTCATAGTCCATTACAGGAGGCTCCGCTTTAATGGAATGTCTGTCTTCCTTAACACACCCACACACACACACACACACATCAGGCATGGTAGCTCATATTCGTCAACCACCTGATACCATGTGGAGACTTGCTGCTTCACCCCTAAAGACCTGTATTTTTCACTGTGCCCAGCAGAAATACTGGGGATAATGGTGCACTGCCCTCTTCGAGTAGCACAAATAGAACTGGCATCAGGGAAGTAAAAATGGCAAGAGACCCCAAAAAACCTCACTTATGTATTAAAGGCACTTTTTAAAAAAGGCCTGTGACAGCAGAGCCTAATATGCCACGGCCTCAATGCTGCATCAGAAGACAACTTTGCACTGTTACGTTTCCTTCATTTATTGACCTGTTTATATAGCATGATTGAAACCTGAGCCTATCAGGTGGGAGGTGGCATCTCTAACCATGATGTCACCTGCTGGCCGCATACCATTTTCCACTGTTTGCCTGCTCAGCATCTATTCTACACCTAAGGCTCCTTGAAACCCAACCTTGGATTTCTTTGTCCCCTCACCCGTTTGTCACTCCAAACGGTCTGTCTTTAATCAAAACCAACCAGCATTTTGCTTTTTTTTTCGCTCATGTATTTACATTCGGATTTTTTTAAGCCAAGTTTTTTTGGTAGAGTCACGAGCTTGGAAAGAGCGTTGTCATTCGATGCGCTTTTTATTCATTAGACGCAACCTGGACAACTTCGGTGATTACTGTAAGGAAAAGGGATATCAACAATATTTACGTATTTAAACGAACATTTCCAAAGTGACCGGAACGGAACGTTCGGAAGCATTTGCTGTATTTGTGCGCCACCTGCTGGATAAGTAGGAAACATGCGGGCAGCGCTGCGGACACAGTGTATCGATCCGAAGGGCGCGCAGCGCAGCACGGAACTGTTCGCGGCACTGGGGAGGCGCGGTGGCGCAGCGGGTAGCGCGGGGCTTCACAGCGCTTGGACTCGAGCTCAGCGCAGTCAGTGTGCACTTGGCTTTCCAGTTCCGAAGGGAAGGTCAGTGTGACTTTCCCTTCATGCTTCCACGGGGCAAATATGCGTTTCTGGTGAAACCGTGGGCGTGGCACTAAATGTGTGCGCGTGCATGTAAGAGGCTGCCCTCTGATGGACTGGCATCCTGTGCACAGTGTACAGTAAACTACTTAGCCTAGCTCCCTGTTCTTCCAGGATGTGCTCGGGATCACTATGACCCCAGACAAGAGGTTAACTAGTGGGCAGAATAGTGAAGAACGACACTCGGGCTCAAGCATTGTTACTCAGAAAAGAAATGCACACACATAGTCAGAAATCGCTTGTCCCAAGTGGGGTTGCGGTGAACTGGAGCCTAACCCGGCAACACAGGGCGTAAGGCCGGAGGGGGAGGGAACACACCCAGGACGGGATGCCAGTCCGTCGCAAGGCATCCCAAAGCGGGATTCAAACCCCAGACCCACCGCAGAGCAGGACCCTGTTAAACCCATTGCGCCACTGCACCCCCCACCAGAAAAAAAAATGACTCAAGGAAAAACTAAAAAATATTAGGTGAAGAAAGGGAAAAAGCACTAATACTGTTACGCTGATCTAAATTAAGCTTTTTGATACTCCGAACCACTGTCAGTGTTTACAGTGACAGTCAGGAGGGATATAGCTGCTTGTGTACTGGTTAGCACTACTGCCTTTGGCCCCTGGCGTTGCAGGTTTGATCCCCCCCTCCAGCTGTACTGCTCTTGAGCAACGTACTTACCCTGAATTACCCTGCTGTATGAATAGGTAAATAATTGTAAATACCTTAACATTGTAAGTTGCTCTGGAAAAAACTAACGGATACAATGTAGCTTTAACTGATGGAATTATCTTTTGAAAAAGTAAATAAAATGACATGTTGTCAGTTATAGCAATGAAAAAGAAAACAAGCGATGCACACAGGACATTGCACACAGGCTATACCTGAATGACTGTTGACAAGGGTCTGTCCCGTACATGGCTGTGCTCATGTGGCCTTGATACACTGCTGTCCACTGCAAGATGACAGTTCACTGAGACACTCACTGGGTGCCAGTCACCCAATACCTTGTGAAAATGGGCCAAAAAACCACATTCATAGGGCAACACGCACATTTTCTGAGCCACTTGTCCCATACAGGGTCACAGAGCCTAACCCAGCAACTCAGGGCGTAAGGCTGGAGGGGGAGGGGACACACCCAGGACAGGACACCAGTCCGTCGCAAGGCACCTCAAGCGGGATTCGAACCCCAGACCCACCCAAGAGCAGGACCCAGTCCAACCCACTGCGCCCCCCATTCAGGGCAACAGTTCCGGGTAAATGCTACAGCGGTTCTTTGGAGTGGATGTGGACGTCTCACACACACTGACACCTGAATGTGTGGACACCTCAAACACATTGACACCTGGACGTGTGGACATCTCGCACGCACTCGGTCATGGCAAGTGTCACACTGTAGCAACGTGTTTCACTGTAACTGGAAAAGAACTTTTCTAAAAGAAAGAGACACAGCTTTGGAGTAGAATTACTAATGTATATGCGTCACAGAAGATCAGAAAATTCTCCATATATAATCTCCATATATAGTAATTCCTCAAGACATACTGAACAAGTGAGAAAACAAAGAATAAGTAAAGGAAAGTTTCTATTTGCTGAAAAAAGACACATCCACTATCTGGAGGGCAAGGCGGGCCTTTCTCTACTCCGTCACGTGGGAATTCCACAAATTTACCTCTTTCATTATATCTTTACTACGACATTTTTGTCTCCGAACTCGAACCCCCTTTTTTTTAAAAAAAAAAGCTTTTCCACTCCTTTCCAGCTGATTTTGCACGACGTACGAAGACCACACCTCGCCCGAAAGACGCGGCGCGTGACCGTGACGTCACAGTGACGCGGGAGCTGCGAATCATCATGGCGGCCAGTTCGGTGTTCCACAGAGTCCGGACGGGCTCAAGGATCGGGGCGCAGTACGACCAGGATGGCAACGTCATTCAGGTGAGTCGCTCCTTTCATTCCTTCTTGCCTTCAACTTCTCTTCTCCCTTCCTCCGTCGCTCGCTCTACTTCGCATCGACGATTGTGAGCGCGAGACAGACAGACACACACACAGCCCGCGCGCGAGTCTTCCTGACTTTCACGCGACAGACTACTGCAGTGCGTGCGACGTGAAAACTGCTGGGCGCCCAGAGGATGAGGTGTGTGTGAGAGAGAGAGAGAGAGAGAGAAAAGGCAGAAAAAAAGAAAAAGAAGAAAGAGCAGAAGAGCAAGAGGGAGATATAGAGATAAAGAAATAAAGAAGATATTATATAGGAACAGAGAGAGAGAGAGATGATGATGAGAAAGAAGAGATAGGAAATATAGAGAGATGGAGAACGAGCTGCTGCCGCTAGTACTTCCAGATGTAATATGAACTGATGATTGAGTTTGATGATCAGCGGCGGTGATGTTGTGTCATGTGCTTGTGAACACGCGGTAAACATGGTAGGGTGACCATAGTAGCTAGCATGGTGAAACGTGGGGTTGTTAGACTTGGTAAACGCCGGCCGGTTAGGCTGGTAAACACAGTGAACGTGCTCGGAAATGCAGAATACGGTGAGGAGCACGGTTGGGTGAGCAGGGTAGGGTAAGGCAGTGGTAACCACGGGAAACGCTGATGGACACAGTGGTAAACACGGTAAACAGGCGCAGTGCCTCTCGTCTCGCAGGTGGAGACGCGTGAGGACGAGGAGCAGACGGCCAAGCTGGCCGACATCCTGGAGCTGCTGCTGGCCGCCGGCTACTTCCGCGCGCGGATCAAGGGCCTGTCTCCTTTCGACAAGGTGAGGGAGCCTGACGGTGGGCGGGGCTTGTGAGCGTCCCGGGTCCGAGGAGCACCCCCGGCGGGCTGACGCTTTGGGGAAGAGCGTCACAATATTGAGCGGTAAATGTGGAGAAAAGTTGCCGGCGAAACGTGCGCTTTCCTCCTTTTCCATCGCTGCAGGTCGTGGGAGGCATGACGTGGTGCATAACTACCTGCAACTTCGACGTTGACGTGGACCTTCTTTTCCAAGAGAATTCAACCATAGGTCAAAAGATGTAAGTTGGCACCCCTGGCTCTCGGAAGCTCTGGATACGTGACCGAGGTTTGCATTCGCTTCCTCTCGCCAGCGAGGCTCTTCAACATATGAACTGACATTTGTGGTGGAGTTTTAATTTTTTTTTTTTAAAAAAAATCCTTAATGATTTATTAAAAAAAAAAAAAAGACTCTTGCTGCCATTTGTACAGAATGTTAACACACGCTCAAAGTTATTGAGTTACACTCAGTTTTACAGTGTTTTACTCATAAGCTGAACGGTGTGTCGGCCACCGGAAATGGCGAGTGTGTGTGTGTCTCTCTCTCACACACTCACACACACACACACACACACACACAGACAGAGTACTGTAGCGGTATAACAGCACCGTGCCTCTGTCTGTGCCCATGTGTTGCAGAGCCCTCACCGAGAAACTCGTCTCAGTCCTGCCCAAAATGAAGTGTCCCCACCGCTTGGAGCCCCACCAGATTCAGGGGCTGGACTTCATCCACATCTTCCCCGTTGTGCAGGTAGCAGACAGTCGCAGCGTGAGGGGCGGGGGGGCCTGTCCTCACACTCGACGCTTGACTTAACGGCTGACTTTTTTTTTTTTTCCTCCCCGCAAACCGTCTTTGCATGGTTAACGTCACGGTTAAGGACCAAAGTGCTGCTAGTAGCCCCACCGGTTACATGTCCTCATCATATGAGGTCTTGTAACTGGTAACGTTTCAGTCAGTTTGGAACTAGCGGTATGTCGTTCTTTTAGTGTAAATTTGTTGACGTAACGCATGCATGGAAAACTGAAGACGCGCTCAACTTAGCGTAGGAATCGGGTTAGAGGCTTGGCGCTCCGAACCCCCTGGTACATATGAGGCCAATGAGCTTAGAGCGATAGTTACATTTCTCGTGAACGTACCGGGATGGACACGTTTCAGCAGGAAGCCTCCAAGGGTTACCTGACGCTGATGAAACTTCCAGCCAAAACAGAGCTCCCCCGTTACGAAAAACTGCCACCATTTTAGTAATCTTGCGTGCGCTCTCCCGTCTTTGCTTTATTAAATTTATTGAAGCAACACATTACACCTTTAAAATCGGCTCCAGAGTTGGAAAATGAGTTTAAATATTTAAAAATATTATGCATTTTAAAATGTGTGATAATTTCCCACGCAACATATGATCCATGATATCTTATGTTGTAGTACATACAGTCAAGAGGATTAAAATGTGTGTTTTAGGTCTCTATTTGCAAATCATTAACCAGTATTGATATTTCTTGGCTGGTTTTCATAGTTATTGTAAGCAATACGTCTATGAGAGCTGTGCAACCCAATATCATGTGTCGATGCCACAGGTTGGATCAGAAATGAGAGGATTAATGATGTAAATGTAATTAGACGGTACCTAAGAATGTAGTGATTAGTTTATCGGCATTACTCAACGTGGTCCAAAAATGGCTCGATTGTTCACGTGCGACATTAACTGGTCTGTGAGTATTCTGTGTAACGTTATATTGGAAGTTATGAGGAATTGTAATGTGTTGCTCTTGCCTTTAGAAAACAGAGTGGCCAGTTAGGAATCCCTCTGTCACCTTTATTGGAATAGTTCATTATGAATGAGGGTTTTTCCAGCCGTTTGACTCCACAAGGGCTTAAAATGGTCTGGAGGTGTTTTTTTTCCTCCTCCATTTTCCATGTTTTTGTATAAGGCCATTTCTCTAAACGGGTTTGCATGTCGGTTGGCGTAGCTCACTTTGGTTGCTCACTTGTTTGCTGTCATGTCGTCATCGCAGTGGCTTGTGAAGTGCGCCATAGAGACGAAGGAGGAGATGGGCGACTACGTGCGCGCCTACTCCGTGTCCCAGTTCCACAAGACTCACAGCACCCCGGAGGTCAGCTTGCGCAAGATGACTGTTCGCTGTCAAGTCCTCGTTCTCCTCCTTAACGGTTATATTTACTGAGCAGCTCTCGCTTTTTTTCTAGGACGATGAGTTTGTTCAAAGGAAAGAAAAAGCAGTTAAAACACTTGTGGATGTGTCTGTAAGTATAGTGTCTCGTAAGTGTTTTTTTTTTTATTAAATAGAGAGGTTACTGACCACATAGACTGTTAACAGACAGACATGGTAATGTGTGGCGAACAATTTTATAAACATATTGAACAAAAACTGCACATTGTGAACAGGCTAATTAAAAATTGTTCCCATTAAATAGCCCTTTATACAGAGCATTCAGAAAATATTCAGACCCATTCACTTTTATCACTTTTTTATGTTGCAGCCTTACTATGCTAAAATTGCTTAAATTACAAAAAAAAAAAACATGCACACAAACACACAGTGGCTGAAACTGCTTGTCCTCAGCGGGGTTGCGGCAAGCTGGGGCCGAACCCAGCAACAGCGGTGCAAGGCTGGAGGGGGAGGGGACACACCCCGGACCGGACGCCAGTCCATCGCAAGGCACCCCAAGCAGGACTTGAACCCCAGACCCATCAGAGAGCAGGACCCAGCCAAGCCCGCTGCGCCCCTCACATGAAAATGACAATTAAGCAAATTAATAATAAAAAGTAATAGGGGAAGGGGGTAATGGTCAGTCACTGAGCCAAAGATGACTCTTGGTGACTTCTTGGACTGTGGGGGGAGACCCACATGAGCATAGGGAGAACATGCAAACTGCACAGACTGAGTTGGGTTCGACCCAGCGACTGAGGCACCAGCACTACCCTCGATGTCACTGTGTCACTAGTAACAGTAACTATGTACTGCAAGTTTCTTTAGCTCCACTCTTATTCCCAGCTTAAAAAGGTTTCTGTAGGGAAAAAAAAAAAGCAAGGTTTGTAACTTGGTTTTCCTGCAACTGACTGGGCTTTGCTCGCTACCTCTTGCCAGGAGGTGTATAAGCCACAGAGGAAATACAAACGGCATGCCGATGCAGGTGTGCTGCTGGACGAGGAGTCCAGGGTTCACTCCACTCTGCTGGAGTATGGCAGGTAAGAGATGATGTTCTCCTCTTCCTTCCTCCTTACAAAGCCTCCAGTAAAGCCGTATAAAAAACTTTGACGTTATCAGCGTAGCGTCATACCTTCAGGTCAGATGAGCTTAAACAGTGCAGGCTGTGTCTCATTTGGAGGAAAAGCAGTCACGCTTAATGTGCATTTGTTGTGTTTTTTGTTCAAGTGTGTTGAGTTTGAAAATTGAGCAAATGCTTAATTTCTGTATTCTGAAATTAATTCATAATTAAAAGTAGAAGAAAAAGGCAAAACAGAGTATGCAACAAGAACTCATTGTTCTTGCCTTTATTTCAAATGTATTTTAAAAAAAGAAGAAAAAAAGATGCCTATATGCAGCTGCTGGTGTAACCTGTACCATTGATGTGGTGGTATGTGAGAAATTGACCAAACTATAGAATCACGTGTCTCCATTCAAATGTCTCCTTCTGTCTATTTTTTTTTTTTTTTTTTGTATTGTTTTCTGAAATGTACATTGCTTTGGAGAAAATTTTCTGCTGCTAAATGAAGCATGTAAATGTAGACTTAAAGCTCTCAGATGTATAATGGTGAGGAACCTTTTTATATTCAGGCCCATGTTTGCTACTACAGCCTTGGACATGATTGGAAAAAATGCTTTGCTCAGGCAGTGACAGATTAAAAAGAATTTAATTTTTTTTAAAAAAAAAAGAAAAATCGAGGAAAAAGTGTAACTGAAGTTAAATTTTTTTTCTTATGATATTAAGTATCATATAAGGTGATTTTTGTGGTGAACTTGGGATGGGCCCCTTAAGTTATAATTTTATTATTCAGTTTTTTTGGATGTTTGGTCTGTTTTTAGAAACAAATTGGGACAAGGTAATTGGGGATGAGTGTATTTTGTTGCCGGAGGAACGCGATATGAGATGACAAATTCCCTCTGACTTAGAGGGTGGGATACACAGTGGAGCAGTGTGTGTCGGCTTCTTTTACATGTGCAGGATGTTAGAAAGTAACATTGCAGCTCAGCGCTTTCACTCTTGTACTATACAGTACTGTGTTTTTGCTCATGCCCTTACCAGTGTGGTTTCTTGTCCCTCCGAAGGGCTCCTGAGTTGGTCCTGTGAGTATGCTCAGAGTGTGCTTCTAAATGCTTGCGCATTGTTAACATGAAGAAAGCCCGATACCATGGTGTACCTCACCTGCTCACCTGCTGGTGGGCTGCGCTGGTTCCTACTGTGTGGGCTGAGAACAAGGGTAACTTTGCTGTGGTTCCTGTCTGGGAGGGAAATGATCACTCTGTCAGAGGTCCCGGTACGGACCATTTTTGGCCAAAGGTCCATTTGAGCTAAGCATGCTTGCATGGTGTTAATTTAGGCGTTTCAGGGATAGAGATGCAAGAAAAAATTGTGGAATTTTCTGGATTTCTGCATTAATGACTCGTAAAATGTTACCTAATCTTCAGCTAAATCACATTAATCAACATACACCATCTGCTTAAACAAAGAACACACAAAGAATTGAACTTCTTCATCTCAATATTGAATACATCATGTAAACCTTCATAGTCCAGGCTGCGAAAAGTATGTGAACCTCAAGCCTAAAGACTTCTCCAGAAAGCTAATGGGGGTAAGGTGTTCCACTGAGATGAGATTGGAGGTGTGGGTTGAAGGTGCCCTGCCTAAAAATGGCCACAAAGTTTGGTTACTGACAGTCTTTTCTGCTCAAGAAAGATTTGTTCATGTGAACAATACTCCAACTAAGAGATTTCAGAGGACTTGAGAAGAAGAACTGTAGAACTGTACATAAAACTAGAAAAGGCAGCGAAAGCATTGCTAAAGGCCTGGGTGTGCCTCGATCCAGTAAGACAGGCTGTCGACAGATGGAGGAAATTCCGCGCTGTTGCTGCTGTCCGAGGAGTAGCTATTGTGCGGCAAGAGCACAGCATTCCCTGCCAAAGGGGGTGAAAAAGAAATTGTTGGTAACAGCAAAGGACCTGGAGAAATCTGGTCTGTTCATGTGTCCACTAAGAAAAGCACTGAACCAGAATGGCGTTCATCGAAGGACACGACAGAGGAAATCACTGCTCTCTGAAAACATTTCTGCATGTCTCAAGTTTGCAAAAGACCACATGGATGTTCCACAAGGTCTGTGGGACAATGTTCTGTGGACGGATGAGACAGGAATTTAGCTCTTAAGGAAGAAACGCACAGAGCTATGATTGGAGGAAAGGAAACGCTGCACACCGGCACCAAAACCTCATTTCAGCCATGAAGCGCGGTGGTAGTGGGAGCATCAGGCTTTGCTGCTTCAGGGTCTGGACAGCTTACTGTCATAGAGGGGACGGTGAATTCAGAATGGTATCAAGAATTTTTAGAGGAGAATGTCAGGGTAGCAGTTTGCCACTTGAAGATTAATAGAAGTTTGGTGATGCAACAAGAGTGACCGTGTTCTGGAACAGCTGGGTTCAAGTGTGGAGCTAAACCCGTTTGAGATGCAGCGGCCTCTGACCTGAAGAGAGCTGTCCGTGCAAGGAATCCCAGAAATATCAGTGAGCTGAAGGGGTTTTGTAAGATTCCTCTGACTCTTGCGCAGGTCTCATCGGCCGCTACAGGACGTGTTTGGTGGAGCTTATTGCTGTTGACTAGTCACTAAACGCATGCTTTTCCAGCCTGGCGTTCAGTGAGTGAGTAATGCAGAAGGGACCCATTGCAAGGGTTCTCTAACCGTATCTTGCATTGTGATGCATGTGAGCAGGAGAGCAGAGGAGTGTATGGTAAGAAGTGACGTGTGCTCTAGTTTCCGTCACCGCACACCTTTGAAGCTTTAACACACAACTTTGCACTTGCCATGAAGATCTCTTTGTTGGGTATTCCTAACATAGCAGCTGATGTGCACATAAAGACTAACCTGCTGTTACAACAGTGTACGTTTTGGGGGAAATTCTGACGTGTTGCTATGGAGGCCAGTTTTAATGTTGCCCCTATCTTTGCTCCAGCTGGATTCCTGTCGATAGGCTCTTCCGCCATTAGTGCTACAGTCCTCGCCTTCCGTCACGTGTTTTGTGGGAGGTGGCATTTGTGTTGACCCCTGGGTGCCGTTTTTCTTCCCACATCTCCTGCTACTGGATGTTGTTGGGTTCTTCTCGCAGGACAGAGTAATGTGTGTGTGTGTGTGTATGTGTGTGTGGGGTTTTCCCTACATGGTGAGTGAATGAATGAATGAATGAGCCTTCATGAATCCCAAAGGGTAATTCCACAAAGCATTTAATTTGGACAAAATGGAACACTGGTCATGCCTATGTTTACCACATTGTAAGGCACAATGAAGCAACATGTGGCCCAAGGTTGCAGGTTCAAATCCTGGGAAGGCTAATTTTTTTTTCTTTTCTTTTTTAAAATTTAAATTTACACTTTAGCTGTGTGTGTGGCACTGGAACACGTAGCATCGTTCCTTCAAATTTTTAACAAAATTTAAAATATAGAGGTATTTTAACTGCACTGTATGAATTCTGTAACATGTCGTTTTAGGTATTGATATGTTAGGTCTTATAATTCATTCTTTTTCGTACGTGGTTTGTGAGCTCTGGGTTGCAAATTTCAAAAAACCTTGAATAGCTGTATCCTGTTATGTGATGCTTAATATCAACATGTATTTCTTGCAAAACCTTTAATATTTTTGTATTTTTTGTATTGGTATGTTTAAAAAATGTTGCCCTGAAAAAAAGAGTTTTGCCTGAGTCACATATGAGATACACATACATACTATTTTTAACCTCCTACAGATTTGACCGCTCCTCTGTGCATGTCTGCTGTTCCGTGGAAAAATTGTGATGTTTTTTTTTTTTCCCGTTTTCCCCACAGACGTTATATATTTAGCAACAAGTCAAAAGAAGAAAAGGTGAGCTGCTCAGAGATGTTTGGTGAAGAGAACAGCTGGGTTCCCTTTTGGCGTAGTTGTAACAACAGGATTATTCCCTATAGGGAGAGGATAGAAAGGCGTCCTTGGGACAGGCTCTTCCAGCAGGCTTGACGGAGCTCTCAGAAGAAGAGGACCTCCAGGCTGCAGAGGAGGTTGGTCCTTCACATAAGGAACTCTGAAATACACTAATGGCTTTGTCTGCTGTTCTTTTCACAACGGAAGTCTCTCACTGGTTTACTTCTAAATTTTTATGCCGATGGAAGAAACCATTTTGTTATCATCTAAACTACCAACAAGTAACGGTGACTACAGGTGGTGACATATTGCCACCTAGGTGAGTTAAAGCCTGCGTACTTTTTAACGTGTTTTGCTCATGTAAATGTGTATCTGGCCTTTTTTTGCATCCAGATGCGCATTAAAACTCTCATGACTGGCATGGCCATGATGGCAACAGAGGAGGTAAGACTATAAGCATTCTTCAAAATAGCACTGAAACGCAAAGCACTCGGTGACTTCACCAGCTACTTTCTGTAAGAGCTGTAACTTGACATTCGTAGTTTACAATACAGGTTGTAAAACTTTGCTTCAGATTTGACACGTGTTCATTAATGCAGGGGAGGCTGACTGCCAGCACGGTGGGACACATTGTGGGCATGCAGTCGGAGGAGATCAAGCTGATGGCCTCGGACTATGCAGACAGAGTGAGTGCTGCTATCTGAGCGTGCTTGCATAAGACAGTGGGGCTGGAGCCATCCCAGTTTGGTGCAGCGACGGCGCTTGACAGAACGCTCCTCCACATGGCCTCCTCGTCACACGTCTCCTGTTTTGGTGGCTCAGCAATCGGAGCGGCTGTTGGAGGACCGCTCTGAGCGGTACGGTCCGGCCCAGCAGCACCGCAGGCTCGTGGCATCTCTCAACAAGCAGATCCAACAGAAGAGCAAGCACCTGGAAGAGGTAGTGCGTGAAGTCTTGTCCTTTGCCTTCATACTTACCGCGTCTTTCCTCTGCACGTCCGTGCTTCGCTGCATTCCTCAAATTTGTAGTGTTTCTCTCGCTGTTCAGGGCCCAAAAATTCGGTTTTACTGCCCAAGTTAGATATTTCATGGTGAAATGTGTGATGCTTATCTGGCTGATGGTACCTTTTAGCTTTTTCTAAATCTTGCGTTAGCCACAGCATGACTAGTTAAGGCCATGATTCATCAGTGTGCTTCAGTATAAGTGTCAAAGGTTTCCACCAAAGTCCTCTCACATTTGTACGTCTCCTGCAAGCATTCCAGGTCTCCGTACCCAAAGCCCATTACTCTTTGTCCAGCATTACTCCCCTAGGGCTAATGGGAACTCCATTATTACCGAATTTCTCTTTTGTGTTTGCAGCTGCAAGCCAAGCATTCGGAAGTGCAAGTGGGATGCAGAGAAGCAGAGCGCAAACTGATGGAGGTGAGCAGATGTCACGTTGCGTCCTTGGTAATGTAAAACTCTGAAAAGAGCCAGAACGGATTTGAAGCTGCCTCTGGAGTTGCGTCTGGACCCTCCTGCCAGCAGTGAACGCATGGAAGCTGATTGCTGTGGCCTGAGGAGACACTCGCAGGGTTATTTCAGTCTCCCGAGGCCAGACTCAGAAGTAATCTTTGCAGCGTGTTTGGGCAGATACAGGCACGGGTGTCACTGAGCTGAAGCGTCGCTGCTCTGTAATCTCACCAGCCAGTTGCAAAGGGGTCATTTAACAGGTTTGGTTTGTTACAAGCAATACAAACAGAATCAAGTTGTTTTGTAATTACCATTATCCTTAGTGTCAAGACTGTGACAAGAACTAGTTAGTGTTGCACGTTGTTCCACTGTTATGGTTTGGTTTTTTTTTTTTTTGGAAATGTTCCACTAAAATAGGATGACTGGTGGAATTTATCTGCCTCTCAATTGCATACAGCTGCAATTAATGCCAAAGCCCAGAAAATACTCTGTGTGTAGCTAAACTGCACAAACAAGTAATATTTAATGCAGTTTAGCTAATCGCACTGCTCAAAAACAACTGGTTCTTGGCAGACCATAGTATGTGTTGATGCAGTTGCTAGAGCTTTGTCTGTACTTACTTTAAAGTGACCATATGTCTGTAAGGCAAAGCACTTTTGAAAAGTCGGCATGTAATCCCATTGTATTTTACAGTCTCATACCACTTCTTCCATTTGGTGGATAATACTTTTTTTTTTTTATTTTTTTTTTTTTTTTTTTATTTTCTCTCCCCCCTCAGGCTACAGAGTTGACAGAGAAGTTGGACAAGGAGCTCAGTGCCCTGGAGGAAGAGGAGGCCCAAGCTGATTCTAGGTGGGTTTTTAGTGTGAAACATCAAACCGGAAACACATACATGTCAAAATCAGTGTTGTCCCAGAGAGAGGTGTCTGATGGGTTTCTTTTTTCTGCTGCTAGTTGGGTATCTTCAAAGTTTAGGAAAACCACAAACTTCTCAGTAAGAGGGAAAGCGGAGAAATCCAATATGTTGACTTATTGCACGTAGGAGCTGAAGCTCAGTATCACAGAGCAGTGAATGGTGAGCCTGCTGAAAGTTATACAGATGGTCCCCAGTCTGAGCTGGATGCTCCAGAGTGGTGGGCAGCCACTTGGTACTTGGACCCCCAGAGTTTGGTTCCCCCGCCTTCCTCTCCTTGCCATATGTTTTCACTGTGTGTGTAATTTCTGTAGTCCTGCTTATATCGATCTTGTTCAGCGCTCTGCATCGGCTGCTGAAAAAGGCACTTGATAAAGTGAATTGAAACGGAATTGATATGGACAAAAAAAGTGTTTAAAAAAAAAAAAAAACACACACACAGTAGTAATGCATGTGCAATGCAGTGAAGGGATGCCACATGGGATTCAATAGAATGCCGTAAATGCTTCATCCACTACATTTCTCTTTTGATCATTTTTGATCTTTATTCTTACTTGTTTAATAGGTCTAATTATAAACAAGTTACTCTGTTTGGGTGCATTTTTTAGGCTGCTGTACATCCATTATGGTAGCACAGTGAATGAAATGCAGAAGTACAATGTGGTAGCAGCACATGACTTCCCATGGCTGTAGAAAACACATTTCTTCTAAAACACATTGTATATCTATTAAATGTTTAAATGAAAATATGAGAACATGTTTTTGTTTCTCTGCCATTTTGAAGTGCAGCCCTTTATGCCACAGATCTGTGGGGTTAGTGTCTTGTAGGAGAGGATAGTAAAATGCTTTTATTAATCCCAGCAAGATTAACATAGTGAGATGTGGAACAATCTATCTGCGGAACAATGTACTTTATAGCGGGGAGCCGTTTAATGGGGATCTGCTGTGTAGTTTTAAATGATTATTAAAAAATTAAAGTGAAAAAGGTGAATTAAACGTGGGCAACGACAGGGGTTCTCATGGCTGCTGGAAACTTCTCTTCTCCAGCTGTCCAAGGCCCTTCTGCTGCTCTGTATCTCTACATGTTGTGTTCAGGAACTACAGACCACCCAGTACCCATGGAAATCCCAGGACCCCTGTCTCACAGGGTCTTTCTCTCTGGAATTCTTTCAAATTCCACTCCATTCATCACTGCCAAAGCACTGTGGGACCCCCCGGGAATTCAGCTGAAAGCCCCCACCATGCTTGTCACGTTATGGTGTGTGCAAGTCTGCACTGTGTGTGTGTATTTCTGTCTCTCCACTGAATGTTGCATTCCAAACATGTATATGCTCAAAGGCCTGCAGTGATGAAGTGCACATTAACCTTCTGAAGTAAAATAACAGCAAATGGTACGCAATAAAATGTAGTGTGCGCACCGGGGCACTGCTGAAGGATGAATGTGTGAACCATCTGCCGCGTCAGATGAAGAGCACATGAAAGTGTTATATTTAGGCCTTTAGGTTCGGAGCTGTGCACTGAAAAGTGCAGTGACAAGGTCTGTAATTGATGATATGTAACTAATGCTTTACAGGCATCCTTGGACGTGGTTCTGCACAGTTGCACTTGGAAAGAGCCTGAAGGTGGAATGAACTCAGGTCTTTGATATGTAAACTAAGAAGAAATTCATGTGGTACCTTCTGAAAAAGTCTCAACTTGCTCAGTTACAATTTTAGATATGGTTCAAGAGCTTTGAGACAGCTATTAATGCAAATGAAATGTAGCTTAAAATAACTGATTTTATTTATAGTTTAATGGAGAATTTGCCTTTGTCTTTTCTCTGAGCATGTTTTTTTGACTTTTTAGTTACAGTTTGAAAAGTGACTTGGAATTTTGAATAAATGCTTTTAGGTGTTGTCATGTTGAGCGTAGGACACGAGAGAAAAGCATCTGCTAAACAAATAAATGTAAAGGTACATTTGTTATTTCTATAAATTATTTCTGAAATAATTTGTCAGGAAAAAATGTAACAAAGTCACAGGTGCTGAGAGCAACAGTGAACTACTGTTGAAAGATTTTTTTTTTTTTTTTTTTTTTTTTCCTTTTAGATTATTTTGAGCATTAAGTGAGTTACTAAGAGGAGCTGTAAGTAGCTTAAAGCTTTGTAAAACTTCAGCGTGAAGTACTGGCAAAAACCCAGGCAAACGTACACATGTCAGCAATGGCTTATGTGAAACCCCCCGGGTCAGACGTGTTTTGGAATTCAGAATTATCTGGATTTTAAAAAGGTTAATATAATGCGAATATTGTATATTACTGGGCAGCACCTCATAAAGAAACACAATATTTCCATAGCGAACGTAGGAATATTCATGCTAAGTGGGATAAATAAACACTAGAAATTTACAGTTTATTTGTTTACAATGTATTTATATAGTAATAAAAGTGCTAAACGAAATAATGGGGAAAATACAGGTCAGAAATGACTTATTTCTTAGGAAAACTTCAAACGTGTAAGTTCAAGCTAAGATAAATATCTGTACATATGCCTGCAATAAATATTGATGACATCTGGTTGCTTCAGGATCTTGGAGAAGATGAAACATCAGTGTTGCCATCGTTCTGGCACCAAATTTAAGAGAAAACTTTTGGTTTTTCAGACCTTTTTTTTTTTTTACATTTTGGAATTGTTGACCTGTCTGAGAGTGAACTACTCTGATAATGTACATTAAAGACATAACAATGTAATAAAGATTCTTTCTATCGTCCATCTGTGACAAAAGCACAGTTCTCTGCTCTCTGTCTGTACCAATGCAATTCATTGGTATTAAACTAGAAGTTGTGTGATGTTGATGGTCTGCCTGGTGTGTTACAGTGTGCTGGAGAAGTTGAGAGGCTTGGTCGCCATGAATGAGAACCTGAAGAATCAAGAACAGGAATTCCGATCCCACTGCAGGGTAAATGTCCAACACAGACTCATTTTTTTGGACACTCATGTCTATATGATCTGCGAAACCCATAAAAATGCCATAATTGTGCATGTCTGACAAGATTTGAGCTGTTAGGAAATCCATAATGCCTCATGTTAGTTTGAACAAGGAATTTGCCTCTCGGTAAAAACATCATACGAGAGCCTTGCTGAAAGATTCCCTTCTTGCAGGAGGAGATGACACGTCTGCAACAACTCATCGAGAACCTAAAGATGGAGATGGGGGAGAACGGTAGCGATGAGAAGGTAGTCTGCTCTTGCAAGCTCAGCTGCTCCTTTGAGGATGGCTTTGAGCACTCGCCAATCCATAACCCTTTTCTCCTCCTCTCTCCTTCCAGGAGCAGAACAAGCTGATAGAAAAGCAGTACAACGTGGACCGGGAGAAGCTGCAGAAGATCAGACTGTTGCTGGTAACTAGCGCGATGATTGTACATCGGCTCATAGCATTACGAATTTTTAAAGCCAGCCTTACAACCTACTTTGCGTTTATTATAATTATGATCCAAGATTTTTTACAAAATGGATTTTGTAAATAGAGGGACATCTGTAGAATTTAGCATTTGTCGATTGTGCCTTAGTGATAAAGGAGACTTTATATAATAGCTTGTTGCACAGTAGGAACAGGTGTCTCTTGTGTTCCTAAGTTGAGTAGCCAGAACACTGGATCAGTTAGGGGCCGGAGAATTGAACACAGAGTGGCACAGTGTGCCGTGGGCAGTGTAGCACTGTTTTCATTTCTTCTGCACGGCCTGCGAACACACCGAGCGCTCTGATTCAGGTAGTGTGTAAAATTTCTAAATGCCGTTAAGGACAGAGTACATTAAATAGCGCACAAAATAATTATCACCAGCAAAAAAACCTCATATCGCATCAAAAAGGATGCAAACGTAGCAGAAAACGCAATCTGTCTGAAATATATGATAAAACTCATGACGACAGTGAAAGAATATGCAGATTGTGGCACTTTAATTTCTTTGAATGCGTCTTAAAAACATCCAGCTTCTGTTCCAGCCTTTCGGTACTTGAACCACCAAAACAGTTTTATAAGTTCAACACTTTAGGAAGTCGTGTTTAACTGTAACATAGTAGATTAGAATTAAATAAAAGAAAGAGCATAAAATGTGCGCTGTGTCAAACAGAACATCCCTCGCCTCAGATATGCGGGCCCCATCTACAGTTTTCCAAATGGGATCAGGTGTTTTCACATCATAATTTGCAAATGTTAAGTAAATAGTTTTTTTTTTCTCTTTGATCATTGTGTTATATCCAATTTGTTACATCAAAATTACATAAAGTATGTTATAGCAGAACAGCTTATAGTTCACCTGTATTGTTCCTGTAAAAATTATGCAGATTTCTAAATGGGTAATTGTTAGTAACTACTCAGTATCACATAAATAAATAAATAATAAAGGTGTCATAATATTAGCTTCCTTGACAAACAAATGCATTATTAATTTGGAATTCTGCCAGATGCTACACCTCTTTCAAAAGATTGCAGTATAGTGAGTGGTCCCTCCCAGCGTCAGTTATGGCTGTGTTTTCCCCTCTATTATTCCAAAGAATATCACAAAATCAAATTGCCAGATTGAAGTGGAGACTAATTTTATGGTTCAGTTGTATCTATACCAAGGTAATATGAAATAAAAAAATGGGACATACTAACCACAATCTGGTTACTTTGAACCACAGGCTGCAAAAAAAATGTCGCATGAACCTTCAAGAACTTCTGAACAACCACAGAATGAAAACCAGTCTTACATCATTAACTCATTTTAATCTTGTATTGTTGCTTTTCTGCAAAGTCCATATGTTTCATAGCACGAGAAAGACTGGGAGCAAAAGAGACATCTCTCATCTGAAACTGGTTATGAATACGAGACCTCAGAAAGAATCCCTCAGTTCCTCTGGGACTTACGCTTTTGCCTGCAAATGCTAATGCGCAGAAAAAAATTTAAACAATGCATTTCAGTGACAAGTTTACACACTACCAAAGTTGCCTACCAGGCACTGTGATGTTTTGGAATTAAACATGTAAACAGGAGAATGCCTTTTCAGCATACAGTTATACCTCTATAAACCGGGTTGGGTGTTTCCCCTAACTAGCACTGTTCCACCAAGTTCGCTCTTGCCAGCACAGTCCGGTTTGGTGTTGAAGGCATTCGCCCCTAAGCCTGATCTCGACTGCAGGCCCGGAGGAACAGGGAAATTGCCATCCTGCAGAGGAAGATTGATGAAGTGCCGAGTCGGGCGGAGCTCACCCAGTATCAGAAGAGATTTATTGAACTCTACGGGCAGGGTACGTACACAGTCATCTGCTTTGTGTCATACTTATTTGTAAAGCCCAAGTGTCAGGGCACAAGCTCCTCGTTGCCCTCTCCTGTGTTACCTGCTTTGCAACGTGCACACATTTATCTGCGGTGCAGGGTTCGCCATCATTGTCCGGCTGAAGTCTTTTAAATCTTTTAAAATGCTAACCAAAGACTGCTCCCAGCAGTCTCCCTGCACATGTTTAAATAAGCATGTTTTCTTTCATAGTTTCAGCAACTCACAAGGAGACCAAACAGTTCTTCACTCTCTACAACACACTGGATGACAAGAAGGTGTTCTTGGAGAAAGAGGTGAGCTGAGTTGGGCTCCTTGTCTCTCCAGTGCATTTCACTGTTGATGGATAAATGCCTTTCGTTGATGACGGTGGAGCGAGACAGACTGTCAGGAGACAAACACCCCTGGGCTGTCATGAAATTGCACCCCTGCATGGTGCAGCGGAAATATTTGCCCGCTAACCTTTAACGAGCTGTTGTCAATGTCAAAGGCATATTTGCAGGTGTCTGCAGATGGGTAATAACTTCGAGAGGAATATCAGTTTTTCTCAAACCCCCTTAACATTATGTCATGTGAACAGCTGTTGAAGGGGTTGCAGCCATGACAGTTATTCAGATTGTGAGCTTCAGCTTGGATTGACACCTTTGGAATGAGTTCACTTGCACTGGTACGATTCAGAAGTTCTCACGTTGTGTTTGTAATGCAGTATATGTCAGTATTAAAACAAATTGAGTAGAGAACTGCGTGTGAGGCTTATTTATTATTAATTATTGTCCAACTTTTGCACTCTCCCTTAGGTGAACTTGCTGAACTCCATCCATGACAACTTTCAGCAGTGAGTATGTCTGGTTGTGTGTCACTACACATCATCATGGTAGAAGTACAGTATCTGATGTTTCCAGAACATGTTCCCTTTTAGAAAATAAAAGTGAAAAATAAAGGGCACAGTCAGTGTACCATTAACCTTGTAGACTGTAGCATCCTGGGTTTCCAAAACTGGGAGTGAACAGGAAGGGGACATTGGTGGTGGGATGATTGGCAGTTCTTTTCGTTCTTCTCTTCCCTCTTAGCGGCCACTGTCACCAAATTTATTAAAGCACAATCAACAGAAAGGGCCATTTTGCTCAAACTAATGAACAGAGAAAACCACCATGATGGCTTAAACCAAAATAAACTCTTCTTTAGTAAAGTGTGCTCAGCACCCTCCCACCAGCTGGTTTTTAACAGAATCCCTTAACTGGCTGCACCTGCTGCTCCTTCCTTGATATAGAGTCCCTTCCAGGTGTGGCTGTCAGGTGAGGCAGGAAGTGGGTGTTTTCAGGCTCCTGCCTGCCACATAGACATACAGTTTTTCAAAATATTTTCACTGATAACCCACCTGTTTCCACTCCAGCCATCTGCGTGTTCCTTAATACCACCATCAGGGATGAAAAGTGTTCCGCTTTTTGGTGGATTTCCGCTTCTTTCTCTGCCACCTGGGTCATTTTTGACATCAGCGTAAGAAAATTTAGTGTGTGTGTATCTACGGTGCTGTGAAAAAGTATTTGCCCCATCGTGATTTTTTTTTTTTTTTTTTTTTGTTTTTGTGTATATCTCATAATTTATTTCGAAGTTAAAAGAAAATCTGACATAAAACAAAGGCAACCTGAGTGTAAACAAAATATAGTTTTTAAATGATAACTTTTTTGCTTCAATAAATATTATCTAATACCAACTGGGCCTGTGTGGAAAAAGTATTTGCCCCCATATTAGATTTCTCCAAATCCATGAAACTGCATTCAAAATGGGGTTCAGCTGGACTAGATGCAACCAGGCCTGATTACTGCCAGCCTTGTTCAATCAAATTAATACTTAAATAGAACGTTTTTCAAAACAGCATGAATTTGGTTAAAAGGTCTTCCCTAGTAACACACTATGCCAAAGTTGAAAGAAATTCCAGAAATGCTGAGGAAGAAGGTGATTGAAATATTTCAGTCTGGGAAGGTTACAAAGCTATTTCAAAGGCTCTGGGACTCCAAAGAACCATAGTGAGAGCCAAATGTAAAAAACCCAGCACAGTAGTGAACCTTCCCAGAAGTGGCTGACCTTTCAAATTTCCACCAAGAGCACAGCGACGACTCATACAGGAGGTCACAAAAGAGCCAAGAACTACAGGCCTCTCTTGCATCAATGAAGGTCACTGTTCATGACTCCACTGTCAGAAAGACACTGGGCAAAAATGGCATCCATGGAAGAGTGGAGGGGCGAAAACCACTACATTTACATTTATTCATTTAGCAGACGCTTTTGTCCAAAGCGACGTACATCTCAGCAAAAGTAAAATTTATGCATTACATTGAGAGAAGGAGACATAGCTGCAGACGTGAAAGTCTCAAGCAAACCTAGTTTGTTCCCTACCAGTTGCTACGCCGAGGGTCGTCGTTCAAGTAGGTGCATAAGACGCAGACAAATCCCAATACCCACACCAATTTTTACTTTTTTTTTTTTTTTTAAATTAAATATTATACACAAATGAACAGTACAGTACCAGAGTAATGGCTGAAGAAAGGTTGAATTTGGGGATGCTTCTGGAGTTAGAATGCGTGAAAAGTTACACCATAGATGATCTGAGGAGATCTTGGGCAAAGTGGATCTGGAAGAGGTGGGTTTTCAGACCCTTCTTGAAAACAGAGTTTCCGCACTTCTGAGTGACTGGGGAAGGTCATTCCACCACAACGGACCCAGAACCAAGAACCTCCAAGCTTTGCCTTTCGTGCGCGGGACCACCAAGCGAGCAGAAGTAGATGAGCGAAGGGGCCTGGTTGGGGTGTACTGGCTGATCAAGTCCTGTAAATAGCCGGGAGCAGTTCTGTTGATGCATTTGTACACAGTAACTAGGGTTTTGAATTTGATACAGGCAGCTATAGGAAGCCAGTGCAGAGAGATGAGTAGAGGAGATACATGGGAGCGCTTTGGCAAATCAAACAACTCGTGCAGCAGCATTCTGTAGAAGCTGCAGAGGTTTGATGGCATTAGCAGGAAGGCCACCCAGAAGAGAGTTGCAGTAGTCCAAACGGGAAATCACCATGGCCTGGACAAGTAGTTGGGCGGAGTCAGTAGTGAGGTAGGGACGGATCCTACGAATATTATGCAGGATGTATCTGCAGGACAGGGTTGTGGCTTCAGTATGTTGAGAGAATGACAGACTCGCATCAATCATAACTCCCAGACTCTTAGCAAAGGAGCTAGGCGAAATGAGTGAGTTGTCCAGTTTGATCGAGAGGTCTTGACAAGAGGACAGGCCAGTTGGGAGGTAAAGAATCTCTGTTTTGGAGAGGTTGAGTTGGAGGTGGTGATCGTACATCCATGAAGAGATGTCCGACAGGCAGGCAGCAATGCGTACGGAGATGTGACGCACCAGGTGGAAAGGAGAGGAAGAGCTGGGTATTGTCAGCGTAGCAGTGGTATTTGAATCCATGGGAGGCTATGGCCGGACCGAGGGAGGAGGTGTAGATGGAGAAAAGGGGACCCAATACCGAGCCCTGCGGAACACCAGTTGAGAGAGGCAGAGGAGAAGATCGAGAGCTCCGCCAGACCACTTGATAGGATCTGTCAGATAGGTAGGACTCAAACCATCTTAGTGCCGCACCTTTGATCCCAAGCTGGTTAAGAGAGGAGAGTAGAATCCAGTGATTGACAGTGTTGAATGCTGCAGACAGATCGAGGAGGATGAGGACTGAGGAGAGGGAGGCAGCTCTAGCAGCTGGGAGAGCATCAGATACTGCCAGAAGGGTGGTCTCAGTGGAGTGACCAACTTTGAAATTCGCCCAGAAGAACATTAAGGCTCATCTGAATTTTGCCAAAACACATCTTGATGATCCTCAACCCTTTTGGGAAAATGTTCTGTGGACTGATGAGTCGAAAGTGGAACTGTTTGGAAGACAGGGGTCCCGTGACATCTGGCATAAACCAAACACAAATTCCACAAAAAGAACATCATGCCTACGGTCAAGCATGGTGGTGGCAGTGTGATGGCATGGGGATGCTTATCTGCTTCAGGGCCTGGACAACTTGCATTAATAGAGGAAAATATGAATTCTGCTCTCTACCATAAAATCCTAAAGGAGAATGTCCGGTTTTCAGTCCGTAAGTTGAAACTCAAGCGCAACTGGATTATACAGCAAGACAATGATCCAAAGCATAGGAATAACTCCACCTCTGAATGGCTCAAAGAAAGCAAAATTAAAGTTTTGGAGTGGACTAGTCAAAGTCCTGACTTGAATACAATTGAGATGCTGTGGCAGGACCTTAAACGGGCAGTTCATTCTCAAACCCTCCAATGTGGCTGAACTAAAGCAGTTCTGCAAAAAGGAATGGGCCAAAATTCTACCATAGTGCTATGAAAGACTGATCTCCAGTTATCGGAAGCATTTGGTTGCAGTTATTGCTACTGAAGGTGGCACAATCAGATTTTAAGTTTAAGGGGGGGGTTAGTTTTTCACATGCGTGATAGGTGTTGGATAACTTTTTTTTTTTTTTTTTTTTTTTTTTTTTTTTTTGCTTCAGTTAAAAAAAAAATCAAACTGTTCTGTTTACTCATATTTTCTTTGTTTTATGTTGTATTTCATTTGAAGATCTAAAACTATATACAAAAACAGAAGAAATACTTTTTCACGGCACTGTATATGTACACGGATAGCGTGAACTGAGAAAAGCATGTGAAAAGATCTAAGCTCCCTGTATTTGACAGTTGAGTGAGAGATAAACGCGTCACTCGTACAGGGAGCGGTTTGTGACGTTGCGCAATCCAAAACAGCCATGTGCGTCAATCTTCCATATTCTGCAATTGATTAGTTCAACAAGTGCAGCAGCAAACCAGACTTACGAGAGCAGCCATGAGTGAGTTCATACCTGTCATTCTCTTCCCGCCAAAAATGGCTGCAAGAATTTTAGCAGAGATGTGCGAATGAAAGAGATAGATGGGACGATTTAAAAAAAATAAAAATAAATAATTTCGATGGAATCAGTTAGGTCCGATAGTAACAGTCAAGATCAGACATGACTATAGAAGTGTGGCCTGTGTGCTGGGTGAGTACATTCACAAGATGGACATGCCAGAGAAAGTTCTTTGTAACTTTTGCGAAGACACAGTTACACTTCTTGTGGCGTGAAGGTGTTGGACAGTCAGGTGGGCAGCAGTAAACACCGCAAGATGGTCAAACGCAGAATGAGAAACTACACTTTGCCTGGTGGAACACGAGTCAGTCTATGAGTGGGATCCATCCCACATTCAAGAGCCCGCTGTTATTTAGGCAATATTTACTACCCCCCCCCCAGAGCCATGGCATCTTCCGGAGCCAAAGAGCAGTTCCTCAGGCAGATGGAGCAGATTGTGGAGGGAATCAAACAGAACAGAATGAAGGTATGCTTCTCCAGTGGATATTTTCTTCAGTCACTTTTTTGCCAGTTAATGCGGCATAAATGCTGATGCATGATGGAAGACCAGTCCCTCCTGTATCTGTGGTGCTGCGGTTACACACGTGAACACATTTGCTCACAGGAACCTATTTCTTTTACCCACATAAGTAATACAATCATTAGCACTTCAGGTGTTGTGTTAAGTGGTGCTGCATGCACCCCAAAGGTTACCTGAAACTTCACTCAGTTAGAAACTCATTTTTAGGGTCATATGGTTCATATTTGTATGGAAATGAAGCCTCTTACTGCACAAATGACAGTGAGACCTAGAGGTACATTAAGAGAAAAAGTTTACAACACTGTTGACAGCCCCTAAATATAAAATGGAAAAACTCTAGTTTCATGTCTTTGAGGTTAACCTGTTGCCTTGCTAATAGCTACCTAAAGTAACATTTTTATCGACTTATGATGCTGGCTGTTCCACTGGAGCAGTTTACATACCTGAAGGAAGTGCCACACCTTGGAAATGGACCATGTAACTTTTAATTTTTCCTCTCAGATGGAGAAGAAGAAACAGGAGAACAAGATGAGGAGAGACCAGCTGAATGATGAGTATCTGGAGCTACTGGAGAAGCAGAGGCTTTACTTTAAGACCATCAAGGACTTCAAGGAGGTGAGCTTTCATGAATGTACAACAGTCACTGTCAAAGATGTTCCAGAACCAACCTGTTTGCAAACTCCTCTTGCTACCGGAGTCTAGTGCAGAGGTCATTTTAGTTAAAATATGGCAGATATTCTCCTCCAGTGAATAGAGGACACTTTTCAATATTACTGTGTAACCATAGCTGTCTGCCTTTTCACCCACAGGAATGCAGGAAGAATGAAATGCTGCTTTCTAAGCTGCGAGCCAAGGGTGCCTCGTAGTACTTGACTGCAAGCTGCGAATCATGCTTTTACATGTAAAATGCCTTAGTGTCAGCCATTTGTGTTCTCTCACTGCCTGGTTCCTCAATCACATCTTGCCTTCACCAGTATATCTATTCTCCCCCTAATTTCATTCCTACATCTCAATGTGACCTAATTTAGGTTTTGAGAGCTACATTAATATTTTGAAGAGAAGACCTTGTGACATATATGAAAATACACATTGCCTTGAGTTGTTTTAACTCTGCCTGTGTTACAACTTTAAAATTAAAAGTTCAAAGTAATTGCATACAATCTGTGAGAACTTATAACTAAACCCCTTATGTTCCCCTAGCTACGTAATTATTTTGAAAACAATGCCAATACAATACCTCATAGCAACAAACGTGTCACGTCCAGTCTATCGTGGTGGCATAGCAAGCAAAAAGGAAAAAAATTGCCACTGTCATCTTATGGATCTCGAAGCTTGAAACACTCCCTCTAGATAAGGGTGCTATGACCAGAAATTGGAAGCCTCTTTCCCCTTCCCCCACTATCAAACAAGGTGGTATACATGAGGTTCTGAATCTGTTGTTTCTGCTGTTGCAATGATTTGAGGCCCAGGTATCCAACAGGTGGCAGTTTTTTTTTTTATTACAATCTGTTTACAGTTCATGAATACAAATGCAGGAGAAATTACTGCATGTTTCCTAAACCAGCAGAACAACAGGAAGGGAAAGAAAGCCACAATAAAGACATACAGCTGTCACTGACAAACAGAATGCAAACATGTCTGAAAGAAGCCTGCAGCAGTGGGCTGCCATAAGCATTACATCTCCATATTGGTCCTGGATGACACTGAGGCGCTCCTCCTACACTTAGCGGGAAAATTGTCTTTTGTCACTCTTGCCTTTGCTCACATGCTTGAAGATCTTGGATTTGTGCACATTCTTGGACTTCTGGTAGCCAAAGCCACCGCCTCCACCTCTCTTCTGTAGCTTTATTCCCTTGCTGCTGTTCACATCTTGGAGGAACGCCAGTTAAGGAGAATTGTGCATGCAACAATTCTGCCAAGACTCATTAAATCAATTTACCACCACTTTCCATTCCGTTTCTGGCAGGCGTACTCAAATTTTCATCCTGTACTGTAAATTAATTGGTTCCAGGTCAATGAGAACACATGAACAGTCATGTTCTAATGACGGAAAGACCAAATGAACATTATTTTAACTGCCCTGCAACCCGAAGGCTTTCAGGTCTCTTTGAATGTGTCTGCTACATGAACAATAAGACTGACAGAAATGCAGGTGATGCACCTCCTTTATACCTTAAACAGCACTGTGCTGTTTGACTAAACTAGCATGCCTGTAAGGGCCTTCCTTTAAAAAAGAAAGAATCCAACCAAGTGACTCATGAAAACAAGGGCACAAATATGCTGTGCCAGTTGTAATTCCTGGGAAAACGAATAAAAAGCACTTCCGAGAGCAGTGTAAAAATATACACAAAGAATAAGCAATGCTGAAATGTTTGGAAAGGATACTGAGGTCAACATAAGGAGGAACTTTAAAGCCAAAAGACAGCGCCACCTTCTGGAGGTCTAGGGTGTTGACACTGTAGATCTGCTTCAAGGAGTGAGAGTCATACGCTCGCACATACGACTTATATGCCTCCTGTGCTGACTTGTGCAGATAGTAGTTCTTCTCGATGAGCTTCTCCAGCTGCAAGGGACACAATCAGTGCACTTGAGTCCGTTTATCTCAAGTTCATGATCTACTTCAGACCATTGTTCTTCCACAGCCTCCAGATTTAATGTCATACTTGCCAGAGGGCCCCAAAAGTGGTTCATTTCCACCTGTATTACTGCACAAGCTGGGTGAAAGAGCCTACCTGGGACTGAATATCTGATATTTTGCTCCAGGAGAATTCAAACTCACTCAGTGGAACCTGAAATGAGGATAAATCAGAATGCATTTTTATAAAATGCATAAAAGAATAAAAAAATAACTTTGAAATTACCTAACAGTATTTAGTCTTTAGATAAGTATGGTGTGCAGAACTTGAATATGGAATCCTGAGAGTTACCTTCGCTTGTTTCAGAAACCGAAGGAAGCCCAGTTCCTCAGGCCTGAGGATTAGGAGGGCGTGGCCTCTTCCATTAATCCCACGAGCTGTCCTACCAACGCGGTGAATGTATTCCTAACAAGAGAAACGTTACATAAATGTTATATAATACATAGTTATATAAATGTTTAATGCCTTATCATTAGACCTTCTCAGTCTATTTCAGTAAAACCCACTGGGTTACACTGAAAAGACCCAGTTATCCTCCCACTTGGAGCTCCACCATGAGATGCCCCTAGGAGGCCCCTACCAAAATGAAACTACTATAAACTGTTCTCATTTATGCATACATGAAAACAAAAGTAAAATAAAAAGAAAACACTAAGTATTGTGTAGAAATAATACAACTCCTTGTCTAAAATTTACCCATGAAGAATCACTTGTTTTGAGCTACTTTGGTTTTCACAAATATGGACATTTAACAACAATTTAAAATCATCACCAACCACAGCACAACTGGCACACAAAATCACTGCAGTGACTTTCCAAGTACTCCATTATAGAGCCTTTTAATGTATTCACTGACCAGACAAGAAAGGCACAGATAAATACACACTACATGTAGTCAAAACAACTGGCCCACTAATTCAAACCACTAGCTGGATTTTTCTTGAGCAAGCTGAGAAACCCTACCCAAAGAACACAGCAGTGAATCATCTTCTCCCACTGAGGACCTCAGTAGCACACACATCATATGTGCCCTGTGCTTACCTTGGGGTCATCTGGAGGGTCATACTGAACGATCCAATCAACCTCTGGGATGTCCAAGCCCCTGGCTGCCACATCAGTGCAGAGCAGGATACCAGAGTCTGCGTTGCAGAACTGGAAGAAGGTGGTGGTTCGCTTTGTCTGCTTCTGCTTACCCTGTTAGACAACAATTCCATTATACTGTGAAACACTCTTAAAAGTATTAATTAAGAGACAAAGATGCTCTAGTATCTCCAGTGCCAATTTGTAGGTCATACACCCATAGACCATAGATTCTATACTACCACTGAACTGATGACACAAGGAACACAGTCACTTACATGAATGGCCATGACAGGGAGGTCAATGTAATTTAGCAGCTCATAGTGGAACTTGACTGACATGCAGGAAGAGAAGAAAACCATGAGCTTCTTCTTGCGGTTCTTCTTCAGGAAGGTGAAGAGCAACAAGAACCTCTTCTCGGAAGAACACACCACATAGCCCTGAAATGGCACATATTTTTTGGTGCAACATGTAAGTTCTGAAAGACAATCTAGATCCAACTTAATTTCATGCAGTGAAGATATTATCCTATTATGCTTTTTTTTCCAGGACTCATCCTCTGATATCCAGTTCTGGTCTGCAGTTATTATACCACTTATTGTTAATCAGTCTGAATTTTTATTCATCTTGTCAGCCACACCTGCTCCGGGATGTGACATTTGGTCCGGTGCCATAAATCAAGATCGGATTTGGAAATTGCACCCAGAGAGTGAGAGACTGCGAGGCACAATGCACTGTGGGAACTATGTACCAACGCTCTCAGCTACAGCCTAGCATTGTATGGTGTCACATACATACATGTTTCCATTTGCATCTTCTGTTCTGCACCACTGTGCTTTAGTTTTCAAATTACTCATTTATTTAAATGTGAAATATATCCTTCCTCTTGCTCATGACAGTTCTCTCTCACACACACATACACAAGGTCCAATACCAAAAGAGGAATTAGCTCCCTCTCTCCCTGTTGAATCCCACTCAAAACATCTTTCAGCCTCACTTCTTCCATCATCTGCTATCTATTGCATCAATTTGCACTTCATTATCTGTTTAAAATAAACTGCACTCTACCGATTCTATATGCAGGTACCCCTGTAACGTATGCTGGTTAAACAGTGGAGACACTTTATAGAGAAAAAAACTTCGGCTACATGAATAAACGCAAAACTTTTATTGAATGAAACTCCAGGTAGGGTTAAATAAACCCCAAAACCTACAAAATGAAGATCTTCAATTAGGCTTGAACGCACTTCAAGGTCAGAGTTTCCTACATTTGTCCAACTGAGCTGTGCTAGGGTTGCAGCACTTACAAATACTAGCATAGCAGAAGCACAGCAGTTTAGTGATGTTGTGTGTGAACTGTCATGAGGAAGAGGAAGACTATGTGTCACATTTGAAGAAATTAATAATTTGAAAATTAAAGCACAGTGGTGCAGAACTGACAAAGATCTGATCATCTTCACTGTCAAGAAGGTGCAAAAACACAAAACTGGAAAGAGTGAAAATACTTTCTCACAGCACTGTAAGTCGAAGGACACAGGTACTTGGCTGCTCAAAACCTCTATTATGCAACAATGGAGAAGTCTCCAAAGGATTATATTTAACACACTGTTCAATGGGAAATCCACAGGAATGAAAACGCAAACACAGAACCCCAACAACCGTTACCTGCTCCAGGCCATCCACTGTTGCCTTTTCTTTGTTGTCATCCACACCTACATACAAAGGCTCTTTTTTCAGAGAGATCCTGGCCAGATCTTCCACTTTGCGGGTTTGCGTGGCAGAGAACAGCATAGTCTGCCTTCGCTCTGAGGGTAGGGGATGGAGAAACAGCTGTTCAGAGTTTCTTCAATAACGTGTAATACCACGGCAGACAGCCAACTATCAAAAATAGTACGGAAAAGGAGCATACTGGATTAAATATCACTGCTGACTAGTTCTTTGTACTTACAAACAAAGAAAAAAAATCTACTCATACCTACACAGTTTTTTTACACTGACAATTGATTTTTAATGAATTCTTTACTATGATGAAGATTATAAAATAAATAATTGCAGAATTCACAAAACTTTCAGTGCATGCATCCGATTAGTATTACATACTTGGCAAAAGTTTAATGATCTGCTTGAGCTCCTCTTCAAATCCCACTTCCAGAATGCGGTCAGCTTCATCGATGATCAGGCACTGGAGGTTCTTGTACATGAACCCAGGTGTGTTCTTCAAGACACAGAGTACAGTGTTTAGCAAATTTCACCTGTAGCAGAGAACCTTATTATTAAGAACCAGTGGAAAAACAAAACAACTGTACAGTACCTGCAAGTGGTCTAGCAGCCTCCCTGGGGTGGCTACAAGAATGTTGATGCCATTGGCCAACTTCTGAGCCTCTGCAGAGCGGTTGCTGCCACCCATGATGAGGCCATAAGTGTGCACATGGTGAGCCATCAGTTCCTTCATCACCCCATACGTCTGCATGGCCAGCTCTCGGGTGGGTGACAGAATGATCACCCCCGTGCCTGAAACCAAAGGTAGACAAATTAAAAATGTCCAAAAACACACAACTTTTAAAACCAAGTGACACAGAGATCAACTGTAAGTGTACAACAAGGAAATAAAACAAGACTCGTGTATACAGTAAGCTTAGTGCAGCCTTGCTCCATTTAGGATGCCCAGAACTAAGACAAGAAGCACACAGTATACACTCTTATATTAAGCTGTCAGCAAACAGAATGTGACCACAGGTAAAGGGTATTTAAACATTCTCCATTATTCGAGCTTTCACTCCTGCCATCATGGGAAACTACAGCGCACACAATCCAGGTAGTGCTTAGAAAAGACTTTTAAAACTCAGCATGGAAAAAGCACAAGACTTGAGAGAAAGCAACTTTGCCACTTTGAAGGAACCACACAGTTTGGTAGCAGAGTGGCACAAAAGAAGCCAAACCCTAACTCTCCAGAAAGACAGCTTTAAACACATCGTAAGTTTGACAGAAAGCATGAGAACGAGCCGGCTGCAATGTGGGGCAGAGGTGTTATGTTCGTGTGGGCTCAAGCAAGAGCTTTAGGCAATATTCAAAATGCTATGTGTGGCGCAAATCTCAAGCAACACAGCCCATGTTCCATGGCTAAAGAACCACCAATCCTACTGCGAAGCAAGTGGCGGCAGCTCTGTACTGTTTCCCATGAGCATGTTGCTAAAACATAACAAATGGATGGGACACTTTTGGTGTTTTTAAATGATCACTTATAATGTAAATATATTGTGCGCGTGATTCAGTAGATTTGGAAAACTGGTCAAGGTGTTGCATACTTTTGCGTGGGAGTGTCCTTAGAGCTGTACTTTTGGAACTCTACATTGACACATTCAAACATGTTCTCATTGGTGTTCTGATGAGTGAGACATTTAGTCAAAACTGAGTCTTACCATTTCTGGGCATGAACTTCAGCTTGTAAATGAGCTCAATTGACGGAATGAGGAAGGCCAGCGTTTTCCCACTTCCAGTTTTAGCAGCCGCCAAGACATCCCTGTGCAACAGAAAACATGCAGTCACAAAGCAGTCTAGATCTCTTTGGGCTGAGTCTAACACGTAATCCACTGGAGCTTCCTGTGTGGAACTGAGGTTATATAAGAAAGGAAAAGTCTGTTTCAGCTTCCCATACACTTTGAAATACAGCCTTATCATCTCTACAGCTAAAGTCAGGAGGGACAATTGGCTAAAAAAGTCACTGACTGGAGGAGACAACCCATTAGATGTCCATAAGTGCCTCTTGGCTGCTGGAGACTTTAGTAAAAAGAAAGGAGGTACAATAATTTGATAATGCAAAGGAAAAAAACACAGAAGCAATTAAACTGCTGAAAAAAAGAACACAACTGAGGAAAAACTAGATTTTGAAGAAGACATTCAAAGTCACAGAAAAGCCTAAACTTTCACTTTATGCATCTTTTCCGGCAAACTGTACGTTTTAAACCACGTAGCGCTGCTGTCTCAAGTATAATAATAGTTATAATGCCTTTTTCAAATAACAGCACAAAAACATCAAATATCTATTAAAAGCACCATTGTGACTAGTGGCTCATGTCGATATTATGAGCTTAATGACAAGATTATGGCTTTCTCTGACATCTGGCACCATATACTCCCCATGTCCTTGTGAGTGGAAAGTGAGCTGTCACACAAGAAGATTTCTCCCAAACTGAAGCTTTTAAAAAACAGAAATCATGTACATTTATTTAGCAGATGCTTTTCTCCAAAGCAACTTCCAATGAACTTTATGTAGTGTTATCAGCCCACACACCTCATTCACCAAGGTGACTTACACTGCCAGATACACTACTTACAATGGGTCACTCATTCATACATAGTGAAACCCACTCTCTCTGTCACTCACACATTATGGGGAATCTGAACAGCATGTCTTTGAACTGTGGGAGGAAACCGGAGCACCCAGAGGAAATCCACGCAAACACAGAGAGAACACACAATCTCCACACAGACTGAGTGGCGATCAAACCCATGTCCTCTCGCACCACCCAGGCACTTTGAGACAGCAGCGTTACTTGCTGTGCCACCTACACTCAATGATTCACCGGTAAATGTGATGGGTGTGGCTCCATGGCCCATCCAGATGAGACACCTACACAGATTATTTCAAATACTATCTTTTTTTGTTCCGAAAGTACAGATGCACTGTGGAAAGTGCAAGTCTAATGGAAAAAGAACAGGAAATGGATTGGCATAGCCTCAGTTGCTGAGCTTCCTCATTACCTGCAGCAACTAATGAAGTAGTGACTGTTGCAAAGTCTGTTGCAAACTCACCTGCCCTCCAGCAAGGGCCGGATGGTCTTGTGCTGAATCTCTGTCATGTGCTGGAAACCCATGTCCTTCACTCCCTTCAGGGTGTTCTCACTCACCATCCCAGCCAGAGATTCAAAGGACGTGTCCTCAAAAGCACCTGGGCATCACAGGGAGAAGAAAACATTTGGCTGTGGCAACTACACAGAAAATCTGGAACACTTATGGCAATATACAAACACCACTTGAACCATGAGTCAAAGCTACGAGTAAGTGCACACATTGCAATGTGCATTTAAGTGATGCTTGGAAAACTTACAGCAACTGCATCATGAATTAGCTCTGTCAAACAATTACCAAAGTACTCCATCAACACCTCAGTTCGAAACTCATTTCATCTATTGTCGCATACAGTACATGCATGGAGGAACGGACAGGTACACAGAAATGATTTGCTTTACAACGCTCCAAGCTGGATTCTTTCCTCACACTAGTATTGGCACGTTTACCTTGTATTACTGGCTACATACCATCATACGCAAGCTACAATCACATAACATTCCTGGACTCCATTTACAAATCATTTGGTGCAACATACAGCACATTCAGCACTGCACTCTGGGCTTCATTCTATAGATGCATACCAGTAAGTCCTAGTGGAAGCTGCTGCTCTTCTTCTTCCTCTTTGTCATCATTCTTGCTCATCTCCTCTTCAGTCTCCGATTCCCCTTCCACGCTGTGAACCTCTCTGCTCCTGGACCCCGGTCCAGATTGTTCTGCACCTCTGGGACTTCTGTGAGAACCATCTTCCTCCTCTTGCTCCATCATGTCTCCATTCTCCTGCAGTTCATACTCCTCCTTTTTAGCCTTTTTAATCCCTTAAAAACAATTTGAAAAATGGAGTTATACAGTTCAGGATCACCCACAGCATGTGAGTGTGTGTTCCGCTGCTGTATATGGATGAGTAGTAAGTAATGTAGCAGACAGTGTAAGTCACCTTGGTGAAAAAGGGATGTGGGCTGGTAACACAACAGAGTTTGTTAGAAGTCACTCTTTGTTTGAAAGCAAAACATCTGCTAAACGAACAAATGTAAATGCTCTTCTCTCTGCACATTTTCAGGGGGATTTTTAAGAAGCAGGCAACACTGCCTTGAAACAGAGAACGTGGAAGTAAAGAAGTGTGAATCTCTTGAGCGCAACGAGGCTGCCATGTGCAACACAGACAGCTCATTGCCATTGGTGAAGACAAACCTGCAGCCTCATCCACCCGCTTTATTTTCCTTTTCTTCTTACTCTTCACGGGAGACCCACTGTCCGCTTCTTCTTGGCGCTCAGCTGCAGCTTCTTCACATTCCTTCCTTGTTTCTGAGAGCTTCTGGGCCACTGATTGCAGCTCCCTCCTCGTTTCAACAACAAGTTCTTCCATTAAATCGCAGGCACATCCTCCTGAACAGAAGAGAAGCAGAAAAGACCCTTACATCTTTCATAAATGTTAGCATTTAAAATACTTTTTTATCGAGTTCAATTGGAAGAACGTGGCCAGGCAGAGAAACGAACGGCGGAACTCCTCGGCTGCTCGTCACACTCGACGTCCGTCGTGTCACGACCTGGCCGGCGCGCTTAGTTTACAAGTAAACTATTTATTTCATTTAAAACTGCAGTAATAGAGTTAGAAAAATTACCGTTGTCGGCATTCACTTCTTCAGTCTGTTTCTCTAACAACTTCCGTTTCTTGTTTTTTTCAGTTCTTTTTTGAATTTTCTTCCGAAGGAGTTTCATCTGTAGGTCTGCCATGTTTGCGAGACACGTGCACGTGCGGGCGCTAGGACCCCTCTGTAGAGTAGGACCCATTTGACCGCCTGAAGGAAAATGAAACAGGGTGTCTCTCCTTTTGCCTGACGGAAAATTTTTACGACCGACACGTTTTCAACGAGAACGTCAAAAAACAAAAATACAGTATACAAAAAAAACACGTTAAAAGTATTATATATTTAAACATATATTACGGCACGGTAATGCTCTGTCCTGCTTCCGGTGCGTACACTACATGTACGTGTGGCGTCGTGTACGAGCGTGAAGAACGTTAGAGAAATTAGTCAATTCAATTGCTGTTATTAATTTTCGGCCGAATAAACATAACGTCTCTGTTATTTGGAACAACAGGTACACTCTATATAAAAAAGTCAATATTTCTTGAGAAGTGGGTTAAAATTACATTCTATCAGTATGGCAGCTTTGTACTGTAATTCTGGTGGACTGGACTCGTTTAGCAAACACTTCTTAAGTTTTTCGTAAGGCGACTTACGAATGCCAGATAACATAACACCAGTGAAACACACTCTGTCTATCTCACACACACACACACACGCACTGTGGGTGATTCTTGGTGGCACCAGTCCACCTGAACAGCATCACTTTGGACTGTGGGAGGAAACCAGAGCACCCAGAGGAAACCCACGCAGACACAGGGTGATGTGAACTCCACACTGACTGAGCGGGGATGGAACCCACGTCCCCTCACAGCACTCGTGCGCCGTGCCAGTTCTCCCTCAGGCGTACAAAGCGCTTCCCTCAAGTAAATGTTTCATCCAAAGACTTAAAAGACATTGACACGACGTCTGCCAGAAAAAGCTCTTCACATATTTTGGTTCCGAAGAGACAGACAAATTGTGGTCAGACCTTAATGTAGTGGAAACTTGATTCTTCTCCGATTTCTCTACCAAGCATGTATTACTTGGATTTTACAAATATGAGAGACACAATAGGTGCCACACAATTAACCTTATTAGCCAAATATTACATACATAAGTATAAATTCGGTAGTTCAAACCCTTTCTTTCCCCTGTTTACGAAAGAAAGAATCAGATCCGAATCTGATTTGTTTGGTCAGGTATGCATACACATACAAGCAATTCGGCTTCTGTTCGCAATGGCTTGTAGTGTAGAGTAGACAAACAAACCAAAAAAAAAAAAAAACACAACATACATACACACAGATAAAGATACATACATACAACAAGTGCAGGGATGGGAAGGAATAAATAATGAGAGAGGGAATAAGTAAGAGGGAGAAAGTATTGCACAGACCAACAGCAATCAGCTGTTCATGGCCATAACACCATGGGGAAAGAAGCTTCTTGTATGTGGTTGTTTTAGTGCACAGTGATCTGTAGTGCCTGCCAGATGGGAGAAGAAAGAACACTATTGTAAATTGTAAAAACCCTTTTTGTGCTGAATATTTTTTTTTAGGGGGTGCGGTGGTGCAGTGGGTTGGACCGGGTCCTGCTTTCTGGTGGGTCTGGGGTTCGAATCCTGCTTGGGGTGCCTTGCGACAGACTGGCATCCTGTCCTGTGTGTGTCCCTTCCCCCTCCAGCCTTACACCCTGTGTTGCCAGGTTAGGCTCCAGTTCCTCGCGACCCCGTATGGGACAAGCGGTTCGGGAAGTGTGTTGTAACGATCCGGCTAATGAGTTAGCCCAGATCCTCACGTGGATTCCAGAAAGGCGTATAATTATATAAATCCAGACGGACACGGACAAAAGGAAGCTCTTCTTTTTAATATCTTGTAGGCAACTATGGATGACATATTTCACACAGCTGTCCTTACAATAAAATAAACAACATTAAAGTAATCTCCAAAACGTGCGAGGCACAAAATGTGTACACGGCCAAGTATATCAGCTTTCGCGCGCGGGAGCGAGGACCAAGGGGGAGGAGCAACCCCTTAGTCTCCATCATGATACGTCATCATTACAGTGTGTGTGTGTGTGTGTGTGTGTGTGTGTGTATTTTTTTAAATTTTCTACTTACTGTATTTACCCTTTTATTTTCTTTTTGTTATATTCTATCTGGCCTCATTTGTTGTAATATTTTGATCTGATTCCTTCTTCTATTCATGAAACTAAGTTTTGTAATTGCTATTTTTTGGCAATAAAGTGAATAAAAGTTCAAAAAAGTAAAATAGAATTTCTGTAAAAAAAATAAATAAATTGCACATGGAAGTCATACAGGAGTGGGGGATGGGGTGGCGCAATGGACTGGACCGGGTCCTGCTTTCCGGTGGGTCTGGGGTTCGTGATGCTACTGACTGGGATGCCTTTTTGGGGTGCCTTGCAACGGACTGGTGTCCTCTCCTGTCCTGTCCTGGGTGTGTCCCCTCCCCCTCCTGCCTTACGCCTTGTGTTGCCAGGTTAGGCTCCGGCTCCCCGCGACCCCGTATGGGACGAGCGGTTCAGACAGTGTGTGTGAGTCATACGGGAGCAGCTAAGTGCTCAACACAGCTCAGTTGTAAATATGTTGCGCATGTATAGCAGAGAATATTTAAAGATTTATACATAGTTCAACTGAGAAGTGTTCATAACGCACACATTGTTTTTACATGTCATCACTTCATCATCCCAGGTGCACAAATCCCAAAGCAGTAGCGCAAAGACATGCAGGCCTGCACGGGTCCGTCACAGAAGAGAACATGGTCCGGGTAGGGTCTGATTCTGTGGACACAGGTCCGAGTTGTGATCTAGGTTGGGGCCCCGATTTCGAGGGTCGAAGTCCGGTGATTGTGATCCGAAGGAAGTGAGGGTCAAGGTCTGAAGGGTCTTTATCCAAACAACAAGGGGATCCAAATGTCACAGTTCGAAGGGCGCGTGGTCTCCAAGAGATTCCGCAACTTGTTTGTCGTCGAAGCTCATCTCCTTATATTGTTTTAAAACGCAGCACTGGTTTGTACAACGAGCCTAAATGTGGTCAAAGGTCAGAGGTCAGACCTGCACCCCTCGCAGGCTATTGCCCCCTGGGGTTGTCACAATGCATTTATATTAATGTACTGTGCTCTGTGGTTATGAACTATGTACAGTAAATGCTATTTGTAGTCCATTATTGAAAGGAAGGCCGACTCCACCTCCACAACATACAGAGCGAAGCGAGATTTATGGAAATTATTACAAATGTAGGTCTTGATGCATTTATTTTATGGTGCCTACACTTAATATGCAGCTGGCGTCACTCCCACTTGGCCCACCTTTGTAACTTTATTATTAGGGTGTGTGTGAGTGTTGTATTTGCGAATGTCTGTAGGGCTTAGTTCATTTGTAGTGCAGAGATGAGGAGGTGGGTTTCCCTGTCTGGCAGAGGTGCAGTCTTCCGGACAAAGTGAATCTGGAAAGCTGGCTTGCCGCACAATCTCAGTATCTCATGAGCATTCATTATTGAATACCTTGGGCATGTAGGATTAATTGAGCCTGGTGATTTATTGCATAATGCATTTATGGGTCTGGATAAAATAGGAACTAGATGACAGTGCAGGGCCCTGGGACTGAATCTCAGGTCTGATTAAGACTGAATGATGAAGGAACGCAGCAGGACACAGAACTGAATAGCATGAGACAAAGCTGGATAATCCTTATTGTTCTGATTTCTGCCTGTCCTGTTTCATTCGGTTCAGTGAAACCACTGCTCAAATCCTGCATTTGAAAAGTCAGTAGAGCCACTTGTAAAGATGCACTGGTGTCAGTTCAGTTGAACATAATTCTATTTATTTTTTTAGTAGCCAACCCAACAACACAGGCATAAAACAGTGCAATAATTGGGATAAGCAATAAGATTAATAATGCACATTTAAAAATGTGAGGGGAAAAGCAAGAAAGATGAACAAAACTCCTAAAGCTGATCTAGGAAAACAACTTTTGACCTTAAGTGATGATTTAAGTGTATTGATTAAATTGGCTTTCATGACACTACATGATGGCTGCACAATTTTGGGGCATTACAGTATAACTGCTTTACTGGCACTAGTACCGGGAAAAACAGTCATAGTTACTGAGGTATCATTTGATGGGCATGTTATTGATCAAACCAATGAAACGGTTCATTCTCTTTGCGCAGTATGACTTCCTTAGTGTTCCTGCAACTTTAATAATGAAATGAGGCCAAAATGGTTATAAAACAATTAACTTTCACTTTAAACATCCACATTCCAACAGCAAATATTAAAGATATTTTTCTCTTGCCAGCCCTTGCCCCCCCGGAGACTATTAACTTGTGTTGATGTGACAGTTATTTTTTTCCAACTTAATTGGGTGATTTTTGAGGTCAATAGATGCTTTGTGATTGGTGTCCAGCAGCTGATATCACTGGGGGAGCAATGAGCTGTGGGGAAGGATATGATTTCCTGAGGTATGTGAACAAAAATAGCTTCCGATGGTGCCTCTGCGGATTAGTCTAGGAATTTCCTCTGGGAGTTCTGGTGTCCCATGCTTCTGGAGTGAAGTGAAGCCTGTGCATCGGTACATTTCCCCAGATACTAATTAGTTGTGTGTTGTTCTCTGAAGAGAGTTTACCAAGTCATGTGTTGTTAAGATTATCACCGAACTCAACCTTGTTTAAAAATGCTATCAGAATTTTCGCACATTCTGTTTCTGTGTTCCAGTTATTTCATATCGGTTTATATGCAACCTCAATAGCAGAAGCATTTCTATTCAAAGAAAGCTCACAGAACACTGGCACATTTATAGCACAGAAAGATATTAAAAGCATTCTTTCACCTAGTCTTTGGAATATGCAAGAATTCGAGGAAATAATACATAAAAAATGTACGACCATGTGGGTCAGGGATATTGCTCTTAACACAATTACATTGTAAGTGCTTGACGCAGTAAAGCAGATGGCAAACCCCACTAGGAGTAACAGTCAGATACTTGAGTCATATACTTATTTTTGACATTACTCTTTCCCTTTGCTGTAAAATAGCACTTTAGCAGTATAAATTTGCATTGTCTCCAGCACACAGCCTGCCTGTTTTTAACATGATAAATATTACATTGCCAGGGCCTAGTCCATATAGGTCTGTGTTGCTCATGCCTGTCAGTTGGCTGGCATGGCATCCAAATACAATACTTCTCCTTGCTGATGACGAGCTCACAAGATGGCTTCACGTCGATTATTCTGGGATCGACCCGATGGGTTTACATGGAGTGCCAGTCAACAGTTAGACACACTTGACTGAAGGAGTTCAAGTATGACGGAGTCTTGTGCTCGAGTAACAGAAGATTGAAAGATAGTCTGGTGCACCATCAGCAGTTTTGTGGGTGCTCTATCAATCTGTGGTGGTGAAGCGGGAGCTGAGTCTTCGGACAAAGCTCATAGTGTCACGCAGAGGTGTGTATTAGGTGTATTAAATGCATTTTCTACTTACGATATTTCCGAATTATGATGGGTTTTGTGGAACGTAACCCCATTGTAAATCAGGGACCACCTGTATAGTACAAACCAACACCAAAAGTATGCTTAATCTAAGAAAACTGAATGGAAAATGCAATAAATAAATACATAAATAAATAAATAAAAAGACACATAGTTTACCACTCAGTCCACATCCCCCTCACCTGTTATCATGACCTTTGGTTAATGACCAAAAGAAGAGTGAGACACAACTGGCCAAAATGATGTTTTTCCGCAGGAACACTGGGATTACTGTCCATAGCAGAGACAGAAGTTCCAGCATGTGGAAAAGCCTTGGAGTAGTCCTTTGTATGAAGAAGTGTGACTTGACACAGACATTTAGTAAGAAGGCTCCACGGTAGGCTCCAGCTGGAGTGATTCCAGCCATGTCTCACTGGGAGACGACCCAGGAACCTTTAGAAAGATTATATCTCACAGCTTGCATGGGAAGACCTGGAGAACCCCCCGGAGGAGCTGAAAACTAAAGCTAGGGAAAAGATGATTTGGGCCTTCCTGCTCAGTCTGTTACCAGTGTGACCTTCACCAGGATAAATTAAAGGAAACTGCAGTGAACCGAAGCTCAAAATTACATGATGAATAATTATGAATGAATATTTTTAGGAACAGTATGTGAACATTAGAACTCTTTCATCTTTCTTTCGCTGTCATTTGCTCGCTTTTAGGTGTGCTGGTTCAAGAATGGAAAGTAATTTTCTTAATGTACGGATGTAGGATCCACAGATATGTTTCAATGCAGATTATTACTCACTTATGCAGCTCACTTAAAACCGACAAATAACATTTAACTAATAACATATTCAATAACACAATGCAACAACTTTATGTCTTATTTATTTATTTATTTATTGCATCTTCCATTCAGTTTTCTTGGATTAAGCATACTTTTGGTATTGGTTTGTACTATACAAGTGGTCCCTGATTTACAATGGGGTTACGTTCCACGAAACCCATCATAAGTCGAAAATATCGTGAGTAGAAAATGCATTTAATACACCTAATACACACCTCTGCGTGACAGACTGGGAGATGCTGATTGCTGCTGCTGCCCAGAATCGTGAGAGAGTATCACACAGCATATCGCTTGCCCAGGGAAAAATTAAAATTCAAAACTTGAAGTATGGTTTCTACTGAATATCTATCTCCAGCTCACCATCGTAAAGTCGAAAAAAATCGCAAGTTGAACCATTGCAAATCAGGGATCACCTGTATGTCAGTTTTTACAAAAATATTTCACATTCTCAAACCGGGGTCTCAAGCATCTAATATTTTAATACCTTTTAGGGTCTGATGCTTTCTACAAAGTACTAAAACATTCTAGAATGTTCTGATGCCTTCTGGAATCTTCCAGTGACTGTAAAGTACCAAAGTAAAACTGACACTCTAGAAGAACTAGTGGTATTTTTGAAATCAGTAAACTTTAACTTATAAAATCAATGCAAAAATTGATGTTACTAAGAAATTTGAAAAACTTTGTTGCGTTGTGTAGTGTGTTTTAATTACCTGAGATTTGTTATTGATGCTTTGGGAGAAATAAATGGAAAGCCTTGGTTTGGGTGTAAATTTCATTGAGTATACAAACTACTCAGTTGCATTATACTGTATCACAGTGAAGTCCATAGTGAAGCTCATATGATTGGATTGTGTCTCTACTGTATTGTAAATTTAGTGTCTGTACTGTACAAGTACAAAGCCTTACAATAACAAGCACTTGCATAAAGAATGCTTAAATCCTCTGCCGTGAGATTAGTTTTTAATCAAATTTCACGTCTTTAGTTGAAATTTTATTGTCATGTAAATTTGACATACAATGAAATTCTTGTGCTTGTACAGTCCTTTCCTACAGTAAAATACATTGGTGGTGGTGGGGGTGGGTCAGTGGAGAAATATAAAACAAACAAGAAAGAAATAAGACAAAATACAGACATAAGACAATATAGGACAATACAGCAGTGCAAAGACAAGGCAATAAAAGAGTATATCTGACATTACAGGTGGACATAATATTTGGGTATTTTCAGCTTCAAGTAAGAGGCATAAAAATGACAAGATGTGTGGAAACTGAGAGCAAGCAAACTACATACACACACACACACACACACACACAGTCCGAAACCGCTTGTCCCAAGCGGGGTCGCAGCGAACCGAAGCCTAACCCGCCAGCACAGGGAACAGGGCTGGAGGGGGGGGAGACACACCCAGGATGGGACGCCAGTCCGTCGCAAGGCACCCCAAGCAGGACTCGAACCTAGACTCGCCAGAGAGCAGGACCTGGCAAAACCCACTGCACCACTACGCCTCCCCACCAGCAAGTAAAGATTTTTGCAAATGCAGCACAATTTTACAATAACACAACGGCCCAATAGTGTATTGTGAGTGTGGTGGGTTGCTCGAGATCACTGATGTCCTGTGGGAGTTCAGGCATATTCATTCTGTTTGTTTCCTCTTATTCAGAGGCAAATAGTTGTTGTGGTAGGTGATAAAGATTAGGAGTAACACAAATTCCTAGGTATCTAAAACCACAGATTGTCAGTTGTAAAGGGGATACAACAAGTGGGATTAAGAGTGATATTCAGCTGCACGGTGAACAATTTACAGAAATGAAGGTTATGAGCTGGAATTGTACTATAGTGGGATATGAACTTCAGGTCTGTAGTATAACTCTTCACCCTTCTACTGTCACAACAGGCCGAGAAAACTGGGATGGAAAGACCCAAGCGCGGCGTTATTTGTCTGGAGTCAGAGGATCAGGCAAGTTCTCGGTATCGGGGCAGGCGGAGGGTCGGTTGATCAGCGGTCGGGGTCAGAGCGGGAATCCATGGGTGTGGTCAGGAGATGAAGCAAAGAGTCGGTTGAACGGCGACCAGAGTTGAAACGAAGATCCGTGGACGTGGTTGAGAACCAAAGCTAGGGGTCAAAACCGGAGAAGGTGAACTGAGAACTGGAGATACGTATAAGCGAGGAGTCACAAGGAAGGGCGGTTGTCCCTGACAAGATTCTGCAAAGGTATGGGAGCTGAGGAGGGTCTTTTAAAGGGTGAGCGGTTAATCAGGTGCTGGAGCAGAGTCAGGTGTTGTCGGATGAGTTGTGGGCGTGGACGTGACATCTGCTGGGTGTCTCACAACTGCTCTGAAAAACTTCAGTTAAATGTTCACTGAGAAGTGTGAAGAGCAAAGGGGAGACAACACAAATAAAACAGTGCTGCCGACACCCTGGAGAAACTGTCTTCATGTAACCGGATGCATTTCTACTTTCACATTTCTGGACGAGTTTTGCCCTTTACTTCTGCATAAAAAATAAATTCATTTTACATACACACTGTGTGAAACCGCTTGTCCCGAGCAGGGTCGCGGCGAACCGGAGCCCAACCCGGCGACACAGGGGCAAGGCTGGAGGGACACACCCCTAATTGATATAGCTGAATTGTTTTTAATTTAATTTATTTATTTATTCCAAGGGGGCACAATGGCACAGTGAGTTTAGCCAAGTCCTGGTTTCTGGCGGGTCTGGGGTTCGAGTCCCACTTGGGGTGCCTTGTGACGGACTGGCGTCCCGTCCTGGGTGTGTCCCCTCCCCCTCCAGCCTTACGCCCTGTATTGCCGGGTTAGGCTCCGGTTCGCCGCGATCCTGCTCGGGACAAGTGGTTTCAGTCAATGTGTGTGTATTTATTGCCTCTCAGTGACTTCAGAGTTCCTTATTCATCTGTGGTTACTACAGTGTCACCTGTTGACACGGATCAGTACTTTCAATCCATTCATGGCAGAAAACTCTCACTAAATTTGTCTTTCCCTTAGTATCGAGCTCCACATGGTGGGAAACCAAAACTGTACTGTATTCGCAAAGAGACATAATTCTTTAAAAGGCTAAACTGCACAAGGTGACAAGATAAAACCCCACTGATCATATATGGCCAATGGACTTAAATGTCACTTTAATGCAAGCTACTGAAGTGCACTGAGAGCAGATCCCTGATTTTCACAAGTTATATAACATAAATAAACCTGGGGGGCGCGGTGACTTCTGCCTGCCCTCCGGTGGATTTGGGGTTCGAGTCCCGCTTGGAGTGCCTTGCGACGCACTGGCGTCCCGTCCTGGTTATGTCCCTTCCCCCTCCAGCCTTGCACCCTGTGTTGCCGTGTTAGGCTCCCGCTCGCCGCGACCCCACCCGGGACACGCGGCTTAAGACGGTGTGTGTGTGTGTGTGTGTGTGTGTGTGTGTGTGTGTGTGTGTGTGTGCGATTAAACCTACCATTTTCTTCGTATAAAAATCAGATAAAATATTAACAAAACAAAACCAGGATTGAAAAAGTGCCACTTAAAAATTGTGGAATTGCGGGTGTTTGTTAACATTACTGCAGTCCAGTTGTGAATAATAAACGAAAACATAAAGAAATATTAATAAAGGCACATCAGTGTGCTCCTGCTTGAGAAACGAGGCTTAACCCTGGGGCTGTATTTGAAAACATCCCATTTTCCGTGTTTCCATCTAAACTTCGGTGCGCTATTGTTAATAAAATATACATCATGTGTTATTTTTTAATCAAACATTACATGTAAACTTTCGTAGTCAAATTTATCCAACATTTCGAGTCATTACCATGAGTTGTACACTTATCCAAGGAATTTAAGTACTAAAGACCTTATTTACACGAAATGATACCATTCAATTCGTGTGTTTGTGTCTGTAGCTCTGTGAATGTTTCATTTGATACTTTTTACTTTAGTTTAGTGTCACCCGTTCATTTCCAGTTGGGGACAGATTTAGTGACAAACAAAGTGTGTATGTCATAAAAAAAAACCCAAAGGCAAACAGGCTTATGATAAAAAGTTGTAAGTTGCTCAGGGCTGAGCGAGTAGAAACAAGTACTGAGACTCGACTCCAGATCCCGTACTGCTCCCGCGGAGAGACCACCCACCCCGAGAGAGACCGGCCCACAATGGAGAGAGAGAAAGAGAAGGACCGCGCGCTCAGCGCGCCTCCGCCCTCAGAAGCGCGCCGACGGGTCGCTGTCCAGGTGCTGAAAGATGAACCAGACCGCCGGCGCGTCGCAGCCGTGCAGAAGAAGATCTACAGGCGAAGCAAAGGTAGGAGCAGCGGGCTGAAACAGGGCTCGTTGTGCTGGGGACCCTGCGACTTACACCTTCAGTTTTTTTGTCTGCTCCCATGTAGAGCCGCGACTTGCTTTGGTGCGCGTGTGTGACAGAGGAAGGCTTTAGAAAGAGAAGTTCAAGTGTCCTTGTGCTACAGCTCTGAAATACGTGCCCTGTAGACCGAGCTGGGGAAACGGTGACTTGTGAGACCTGGGAGATACGTGATTAGTAATGAGCGAGCAGAGAAAGTTTGGTTCCAGAAAGGTTATAGCACTAACTGCACTCCACAAGTGATGGACCGCTTGACATTTATTAATCTTCTCCGAAACGACGTACATCTCAGAGAGAGCGAAACAGAAAGTGGATTTCATCAACAAAAGGAAAAGAAGAAAAAAAAGCAATATATACACTCGTATTCCTGTGTACCCCAGTTCCAATGCTGTCTGAAAGATATGACAGTACAGATTAGCTGCATTTAAAATGACAAAAATAGCCTTGCACCCAGCACCACCATCACACTTTGAGAAAACATTAGGTGCATGAAATCCCTGCACTCTGCCTAGAGCAGTTGGAAAGAATACTGATCTGAGATCTGGAGGCGCTGACCTTCATCCCAGGTACAAACTGCTGTAGCGCATGCTGGATTGTGTGCCTTGCATCGCACAAAAAAACATCCTTGGTGGAGATCAGTTTTTCCTTATGAGAGCCAAGAACAGGTTTGGCATGACCCCTCTCTAACAATTTATGATATACTGTATATATACAGAAGCTTCTTGTTGTAAGTACTGTGACAGCAAAATGTCAACACTTGTGCATTTTTGGCAGTGTTGAACATTATTGACTTGCTACATTAAGGTTGTCACTTCTAATGGTTCATAGAACCCTGATTAAATGCTGCTGATCAAGATGCTTAACTTTATTTGCTTTGGTAAACATGTGTTGCTTAACATTAATTAATTAATTAATTAATTCATTCATTAATTCATTCATTCATTCATTCATTCATTCATTCATTCACCAGACACTTTTCTCCCTAAGAATGTTATAATAGTACAGTCATACCTCAAGATACTCCCAAGTACAGTCATACCTCAAGATACTCCCAAGTACAGTCATACCTCAAGATACTCCCACTGAAGTAATGAGAATTTCACTTTACAAGGAGTTTCATTTAATACCTCTACTTTGGCTTACCCAGCACTCCTTTACATTGACGAGGACAAAATTTGGATTTTGTGTGTCCTGACAAGCAGCGGGTTTGGCCAGTGCCTGCTCTCTGGTGGGCCTGGGGTTTGAGTCCTGCTTGGATTGCCTTGCGACGGACTGGCGTCCCGTCCTGGGTGTGGCCCCTGTTAGGCTTTGGTTCGCCACGACCCCACTTGGGACAAGCAGTTTTAGACAGTGTGCGTGTGTGTGTGTGTGTCCTGACAGCTGAGCAGTGTGAGATATTTATATTTATTCATTTAGCTGACGCTTTCACTCTAAACTGGGACATGGTAGTGGGGTGGACAATGCTGGTGCCTCACAGCTCCTTAGCTGCTCAAGCTGTGTGAGGCTTGTATGTTTCTCCTGTATTTGCAAGTGCTGTGAAATACATTAACTTGTTCAGTAAGTGATGAAAATTCATGTGTATTGTTTTCATTGATTTCTTTAGTTTTAACTGTTCTTTTGTTTTTGCATTAAATGTTAAATTAATATATAAACCTTGGGTGTTTACGTGTGTAGTTTTAAGCGTATAGCACATAATGGCTACCAAAGAGCTGAATTAGTGCATGTAGACAGCCATGCAGTATCATAATTAATGAAGAGGAACAGCTATGCTCTGTTATGATAACCAATATTAACTATTGGAGTAACTGTGTCATTAAAATGGTTCTTAGTGATATTTCAGAATAAATGTGTCTCAGTTTTGGAGCTTGCATACCAGTTTTTACCAGTGAAACTAAGGGTATTTATGTGTCTTTCCAGTTCACCTTACAAAGGGTTGTTCAGGCGTGATTAACCTTTGTAAGGGATAAATAGCCCGTATTTGTCCACACAGGGAGTTTCCAGGATTTTCAAATACAGAGGATTCATTCTAAATGCAAACACAAGCACACACACACACTGAAACGAATAAAGCTATACTTTCCAATGTGAAATGTTCATTAAATGCATTAGTTTGTAGGGAACAAGTGTTATTAGACTCTAATGCTGGTGAATTGGAATTTACTGGATTTTAGGCAGATTTTTCTCTTTCCCTATTGAAGCTATGTCTGTAATTACATTTAGTAATGGCTTAATATGCTGTATTTTAGTGCAACTTTACGTATAATCGCATTTATGTATTGATTGATTTACTTAGAGTGAAAAGTAGAGCTGAAATTCTGACAAATGTGGGAAAGGTTTAAACTCATTAAATTTCAGTTTCTAAGTGACCAAACAGTGAAGAAATATGAACTCAACATTTTCATTAAAATATTTCAGACACTAAGAAATTTAAGAAACATTTATTCAAACCAGAACCAACAGAATCAGAGAAAAGCAGAAGAGGGGATATAACCCTATTATTTTCACGCCCCCATTGGCTGACCCATCAGTGACGCCTGCTGCTGCTTAGGGAAACTGCCGATAAAAGGCAGCCCCGGAAGTTCTCACACGTGGAACCTCTGCAAAAACCAACTACTGCCTTCCTTCGTGTGTTTTCCTGAGTCTCTGCCTTTTCTGGATTTCCTGACCTGTGCCTGTTCCTTGACAACGAGTTTTCCCTTGTACGACATTTGCCAATCGCCTGACCTTCGTCTCTTATTTGACTACTCCTTTGCCTGACCCTTCGAACATTAAAACATGGAACCTGAGCTCTGCACTTGAGTCCGTTCCCTCTGTACCACCGGGCCAACATGACAGAAGGTTCCGCCATGCACACGGACACAGCAGAGCTCGCCCAGATCCGCAGCACACTCGCGTCTCAGGGTGCCCTTCTAGGAGCACACGATCAATCCCTCAAGTGGATTGAGGAAACCGCGTCCTTCACCTAAAACAGGGGAATTGAATGGTGGCTGCCTATGCCTTGGAATTCCGGACTCTGGCCGAACAAAGCAACTGGAACCCCTCTTCCCTCCTAGCCTGCTTCAGGAACAGACTCTAACCCCGGATTCAAGCCGAATTGGCATACTATGGGGAGAATTGGACCCTTGACTGCTTTGTGGAGACTGTGATCGTGATATACAACCTCGGACCAGAGTCGATGCAGCTCGGACAGAGTAGGATGGACCCTGAGGATAGGAGGCATCATTTTCAGAGTAACCTGTGCTTCTACTGCGGTGCGTCTGGCCACGTTTGCTTGGCCTACCCAGTATGCTCCTTATGAGGAACCACAGGTAAGCCACTTGGGCCGGCCTGGTCAACTGATGTTGCTAATTCACATAACCTGGGAGGGAGGTCAAGTACACACTCACGCATTAGTGGACTCAGGGGCTGCTGGCTGCTTTATGGATATAAAGTTCGCGCAGGCAAACCATGTCCCAGGTCGGGACTGTGATTTTAGGCTACGGGTCAGTGCCCTTGATGGCCAACCCCTAGGGTCCGGTGTGGTTGATAGCTGCACAATGCCCTTGCGAGTTACAATTGGGGCATGTCACCACGAGGACCTAGTTTTTTATCCTATCTGAGCCCCAGACACCCCTATAATTCTAGGTTTCTACTGGCTGGTCTGACACGATCCGACATTCCGATGGAGTACAGGCGAGCTGGTGTCCTGGTGTGATGGTTGTCGACAGTCGTGCCTAGTATTCCCATGCCAGGCTACATCGGTAGAAGGGGTTGCAGAGTTTCCTCCAGTAGATGTTCCGCGAGACTACGAGGATGCCCAGGAGGTCTTCAGTAAGACCCGAACAACCGAACTACCACCCCATAGGCCGTGAGACTGCGCAATAGACTTGTTGCCAGGAACAACCCCTCCTAGAGGCTGTGTGTATCCCCTGTCCTTGCCTGAACAGCAAGCCATGCAGGCATACATCCAGGAGGCCCTGGAAGCGGGCATCATCAGGCCCTCAACTTCACCTGCCTCTGCCAGGTTTTTCTTTGTTGGTAAGAAGGATGGGGGTCTCTGTCCCTGTGTAGATTATTGAGGATTGAATGCTATAACAATCCGTTATCCTCACCCCTTACCTCTGATCACAGCCGCCTTGGAAAGGATCCATGGAGCCACGATCTTCACCAAATTAGACCTCAGGAGTGCTTATAACCTCATCCGCATACGCAAGGGGGGCGAGTGGAAGATAGCATTTAGCACCTCCCTAGGACACTATGAATACCTGGTAATTCCATTTGGTTGATCGAATGCTTCCTCAGTGTTCCAGGCGTTTGTAAACCACGCCCTAGCAGACTTCATCAACTGCTTTGTGCTGTTGTACCTGGATGACAGCTTGGTCTTCTCCCGCACTCAAGAGGAACACATCGAACAAGTATGAGCTGTACTGCGTCGACTTCTCAGCCACTGGTTCTGTGTGAAAGGTGAGAAATGTCTATTCCACTAAACCCACATATCCTTCTTGGGATATATTCTGAGCCCGGATGGGGTGGCTATGGACCCCCAGAAAGTTAGCGCGGTTACTAATTGGCTCAGACCCACTACAGTGAAGGCACTCCAACATTTCCTAGGTTTTTTAAATTTTTATTGACGTTTCATTAGAGGTTTTAGCACCATTGCAGCCCCACTCACAGGTCTGACCGCCACCAAGGGACCCTGATTTCCCTGGAGCAACACCGCAGAGAAAGCCTTCAAGGACCTGAAGGACCGCTTCACGTCGGCCCAAGTGCTCAAATGCCCCGACCCCACTTTGCCTTTTGTGGTTGAGGTGGGCGCTTCACAGGTGGGAGTAGGAACAGTGTTATCCCAACGACAGAGGACCCCACCTAAACTATTCCCCTGCGCCTACTTCTCATATAAGTTGTCACCAGCCAAACACAACTAACCGGCCGAACGCGACAGTGGGAACCACAAGCTTCTGGCCATAAAACTCTCACTCAAGGAGTGGCGGCATTGGCTCAAGGGTGCAGTGCCCCCATTTTTGGTGCTTACCGACCATCGCGACCATCCGGATTCACAACCCAGATCCCCCCCAGGACCTCCCTGAGGGTATTTTACCCAATGGGTGCTTTGTGGCTCCTGTGCTTTGGCAGTTCTTCCAAAAGTTACAGGCTGCTCAAGCATCGGAACCAACTCCTCCCGACATACCCGAAAGAAAAGAGTATGTACCTCCTAGCCTACGGTCCACTCTGTTGCAGCAGGCCTACAACTCCCTATCCCTTTTGCAGGGGCGGTCCTGGTGGCCATCGTTATCTGATGATGTCCGGGATTACGTGGAGGCCTGTACTCTATGCTCTCAAGCCTGGAGCCCGACTCTGAAACCCACAGGGCTCCTGGAACCTCTGCTGGTGCCTTCCCCTCCCTGGACCCATATCGCAATCAATTTCCTGGTGGACCTCCCAGTCTCCGAGAGTAAGACCATGATTCTGACCATGTTAGACAGATTCTATAAATCTTGTCATTTGATCCCTCTTCCCAAGCTCCCATCCGCCTTGGAGACAGCCAAAATCGTATTCCACCAGGTATTCAAGCTGTTTGGATTGTTGGAGGATATCATCTGAGATCGAGGCCGTCAATTTACCTCAAGGCTATGGAAGGCCTTCTGGAACTGCTTGGGCACCCAGGTAATCCTGACCTCCGGATACCATCCCCAAGCCAATGGCCAGGTGGAGTAGTTCCAACAGGAAATTGCCCGGTACCTGCAATCTTATTCTGCTAGAAGACAAGATCAGTGGGTCAGTTCCTACCCTGGGTGGAGTATGCACACAACACCGCGCCACACTCTGCCACCGGGCTGTCACCTTTCCAATGTGTGTTGGGGTACCAGCCAGCTCTGTTCCCATGGTAGACACCCTCTAGTCAAGTCTCGGTCGTAGAAAATTGGCATCGTGGCAGTGGCGATGTATGGCGGACCGTTCAGAAACAGCTGCAGGACAGTGCCGAGCGCTACAAGTGACAGGCCAATCAGCATCATAGGACCCTTTACTTTTTACCCTTTCCTTTTTACCCAGTCAAAGGGTTTGGCTCTCAACGGGGGACCTCCGGTTGAAACTCCCCTCGAAGAAGCTGAGCCTGTGGTACATTGGTCCATTCAAGGTTTTGCAACGGGTTACCCCAGTGACATATAAACTGCAGTTGCCTCCGGACATGCGGATGCACCCTATGTTTCATGTAATCATGCTTAAACCCTTAGTTACCTCCCTTCACCATCCTGCTGTCTCTACAGACCCACCACAACCGGTAGAGGTTGAAGGGGACCCAACATATGCGGTCTGATCTCTGCTCGATTCTCGCCGGCAGAGGGGACGGCTGCAATATCTAGTTGATTAGGAGGGGCATGGCCCAGAGGAACGGTCTTGGGTGGATGCATGTGACGTTTTGGATCCTGATCTCATTGCTGCCTTCCACAGGGACCGTCTGGAGTGCCCGGTGCCTTGTCTTTGGGGGCATCCTCCACAGCGTAGGGCATCTGGTGCCGCCCGTCGAGGGGTGTACTGTTGCGCTCCCATTGGCTAACCCATCAGCGACACCTGCTGCCACTTATGGAAACTGCTGATAAAAGGCAGCCCCGGAAGTTCTCACATGCGGAACCTCTGCAAAGACCAACTGCTGCCTTTCTTGACCTGTGGAACCTCTGCAAAGACCAACTGCCTGGATTTCCTGACCTGTGCCTGTTCCTTGACGACGAGTATCGTGTTTTCCCTTGTACGACGTTTGCCAATCGCCTGACCTTCGCCTGTTATTTGACTATTCCTTTGCCTGACCCTTCGAACATTAAAACCCAGAACCTGAGCTCTGCACTTGAGTCCATTCCCCCTGTACCACTGGGCCAACATGACAATTATACCCTATTATACCCCCAAAGCAACAGCTACACATGAATAGTGGTGAACGTTATAGAATTTTGAAACATTTAAATTGCTGTTTTATTGGGACATGGAAAGACAGGGGATGTAAGATTAAAATTCCTGTTGTCAGGTTGAGAAATGAAGCACTTCACTTTGGTGCACAAAACAGAACAAAGTCTATGTGGTGAGATACTTTTAGCATTGTTTAGAAGGGGGATGGGGGGCAGCATCGTCATTGCTGCTGATTTGATACTCAACTGAGGTGGAGCCTGTCAACTTACATTTACATTTATTCATTTACCAGATGCTTTTCTCCAAAGCGATGTACATCTCAGTGAAAATACACTTATGCTTGTAAAGCCAAAACACCTCATGATACACAGGTTACAGAGAGGAGATGGCACTGGGGGAACTTAGTTTTGTTTTGCAATACATTTATAGAAATCTTTTCCTCGGTCAGCTTGCATTTCTACCTCTGACAGTAATGTCCATTTCTTACATGTGCAGTTTGACAAGTTTCACTGACAACACTTTTCTAAAAAACCTGAACCACACCCAACATAAAAACACATCAATCACTGTCTGAAACACTTTCATTTTCTTGTCCTTCTGAATTACCAGCTTGAAGTGAAGTACAGTTAAAATCATTTTACACGTTTTATTTAATTGGATGGAACTCTCTTTTTCTAGGCATCCTCCATCAGTTTTTTCCTAATAACTTCCACACTGTGTATATAATGTGCGAACAAGAACTACAAGCAGCATACATCAGGGTATTAAATGTGAATAACAAAAGTGAGCAGCAGGTAAAACACTGAAAAGTACTTTTTAACTCCTGTGTTATTACTTTAAGTAAGTAATTGTCATTATATCCAACTTGTAATCCAGTGATGTAAAATAGTGTTACAGCAGCTCATCATAAAGGTCCAATAGCTGTGCAAGGAAGGAAGTAATGAAGTTAAGATATTAAACCTGGGGCATGGCAGGCAGGTGGTTTTGTGCTTGTGTTTTGATTTGTTTTTTAAATCTTGTAAAATAACTGGGATTATATGACTTGGATAAGAGAATGATATATGTACAAAAAAGTGGGTTTATTAAATTCTGATATGGACCTGAGATGATTCTAAAATCATCAACTACACACATTGCAGGTTGTTATGCTCCTTTAATTTTCAGTAATTAATGTGGTTTTATTTTGTGAAGGATTTATAGGGAATTAATGAGCGTGTAATTCTTTTTTACTTTGATGTTTTGATGTCTGTACATTTCTTATGATGAAGAGGACAGATGCACCATCACAACTTCTATGTTCTTAACAACCAGATGCTGGTAGATGAGTTCAGCCCTTATTTGAAAGAACAGCAATCTTCAAATAAGTACATTTCCTTAAGCTCTATACTGCCTGCTGTTGCACAGTTTAACTAGTAGCGGCACAAATAGCATGGATAAATTTCACTTAGACATTTCCCCAGACACAGGTTATGTTTGTGGTATCCTGCGTGTGCCAGTGGCAGTATGACTGCACATGGGAAGGTGCAGGGTGTGAAGGAGCCTGCCAAGCTCATAGCCGAACCAGCTAAACAAAATGGAAGAGGCAGATGCTTTCCAGCAACACCTTGGCCTAATTTCATTTCCCAGTATATTTTTGTGACTTGCTCTCTAGGGAGCACACAGAAGCTTTTAAAAGGGAGCCGAAAAGAGAAAGCTTTAAGAGGGATTTGTGTTATGTTGACTTTTGAGCTCGTGTTTCGTTCCTGAAGTTTGTTTGGAGGAAGGATGTAGAAGTCACTGGAAAACAGAGTTTGAACAGATGGAAACTGAACTTCCGTCATGTGCAGCCACAGTCCTACTGACTATGAGGGCATCATTATTGAATTTCAGTGTGCCTGCACTTAAGCCCTGCTGGGTTCATTGGAAGGTTCTGTCCTTTTCCATATCTCATTTAGTTTGACCATTTCTTATATCTTTATATATCCTTACTGGAGAAATTCGGAATAATTACCTTGTTCAAGACTACTACAGCCAGGCTGGGGACACGGGCCGGGCACTTTCAGACTGCAACAGCCCTGACCCATCCCAGCAGCCTGCTGACCCAGCAAATGAACATGAACATCACTTTCATTCTTTCGGCAACTTTGATTTCAGTAGTCGAGTCCCTCTGACTTTCTTTACAGCAGATGTGTCTTTTAATTCTTTCACGTTCTTAGGATCATGTAAACATGCTGCATGATCATACTTGTGAAGAATTGTTACCTTTTCACCCTGAACCCCTTGGTCAATGTATGTGGAGAAATTAGAATTTTGTGATAGGCACATTGTTAGTGATTCTCCAGTAAGAGCAAACAAGGTGGTCCTTTTGACCAAAGACTGATGACTTCACTGTCAAAAGAATATTCCTCGACCCCTCCTGATCCCTGATAGAGGTGACAACTACAGCACAATTGCACCAGCACAAAACACAGCATGAAAATCTTATGCCAGGCTGCACGGTGGCACAGTGAGTAGTACTGTTGCCTCACAGTGCCTGGGAGGTGTGAGAGAACGTGGGTTTGATCCCTGCTCAGTCTGTGTGGAGTTTGCATGTTCTCCCCATGTCTATGTAGGTTTCCTCTGGGTGCTCCAGTTTCCTCCCACACTTAAAAGACATGCTATTCAGGTTCCCCCATGGTGCGTGAGTGACACAGAGAGAGTGTGTTTCACTGATGTATGGATGAGTGACCTGTTGTAAGTAGTGTATCTAGCAGTGTAAATCACCTCTGTGAATAAGGTGTGTGGGCTAGTAACACCATATAGAATCCATTGTAAGTAGCTTTGGAGAAAAGCATCTGCTAAGTGAATAAATGTAAATGTGTGAAAATATAAAAAGATAAACGATTTTTCTACATATGTTCTAGATAAATATATATATATATATATACAGATGCGCACACACGCATACACACACACACTGTCTAAAACTGCTTGTCCTGAGTGGGGTTGCGGTGAACTGGAGCCTAACCTGGCAACACAGGGCACACAGCTGGTGGGGGAGGGGACACACCCAGGATGGGACGTCAGTCCGTCGCAGGGCACCCTAGACCCTCCAGTTTTACTGTTTCTTGTTTTTGATATATGATACAGTTTGTTTTGGTGATACTGTATGATAGCTTGATTCGGTGATATATGTTACAGCCACGAATTGGAATTTAAAAGATTCAGTTTCTATGGAGTTTGTCCCCTTCCCCTCCAGCCTTGCGCCCTGTGTTGCCGGGTTAGGCTCTGGCTTGCCGCGACCCTGCTTGGGACAAGCGGTTTCAGTCAATGTGTGTGTGTGTGTGTGTGTATGTGTGTGTGAGTTGCAATGGATTCAGCCAACAGAAAATGGAAGACCGTCATTCTGTAACAGCGCCACTGAGTTTTAAGAATGTGCCAATGAATGGACTGTTTTCATACAAGGTTGTAGTTGTGCAATAGAATGGCAATTTGTTCTTTTAACTGCGGGACACATTTACCATCTTATACATGACCTTTTTGATGAGGTAAAAGCTGAGCAAAATGTAAAAAGCATTGACCTTGCATTAGTCTTCATGGAGCAAGCGGAAGCACAGACACATGTCGCTGAGGGAAAGCAGTGATTCTGTCAGAAAGAGTCATTCAGTGCCACAAAGGCTGTGTATCTCATTCCCACCCAGGCTCAGTTAATCTTCTCACAGCTAATCTTCTTGTGCATCTTCTTCACCGCATTATCCTCAGTGCAGCGGGGTTTTTTTTTTTTTTTTTTGGGTTTGGGCTTTATATAACTGGTAATCTTCCCATATGACTTGAATTAAATTCCACTGGCTGAAAATCCTGAGCTCCACAGAAAAGCCATATCCACACAATTGTAGGAATGGTACATTTGCACCACACTTTTAATAAAAACCAAATTGCTTCATTAAAAAATACTTTTGTGAGGATGATTTGCAAGCAGTGTAAAACAGCTTCAGTATCAGCATATATCTACATAGACTGTGACATAAAATCTAGGTCATAAAGTCTAATAAAGTCTCTTCAAAAATGACATTGACAAGGTTCCATAATGAGTCATGGATGATCTGAGCATTAATCAAGAAAAATGGAATAAGTACACTGGGTCCTCATGTTTGCAACAGTAAAGTTTCAAACTTTTGAAGATACAAAGTTTTGAGTTTATTTTTCATTGTCAATTTATTTATCAACCACCTTTTCTGAAAGAATAAACTGTTAGCTGGCAGCCCAACACACCTGTTACACTCCAACGTGCTCTCATTTTTCTCATCCACTGTTTCGTTCTCCTGTGCTGCAGGAGGAACATTGGAACAATATACTTAATAGGAGGATTTTTAAAAAGTCTTCAAGTGCACTTCATTCTAATGTTGCTTCAAATTTAGCTCAGTTTATTTTCATAGAGTGATCTTCTCACACACTAACACAAAGTGCTGAAGAAAGGATCAGAGGCATAATACAAATAAAAGGTTGGCTACACATTAAATTACTACAATAACTCTATTATAAAAGCTGCAAGTAAGCTGTGGCAAGTTTTACAGCTGTAATAAAAGTAAATATATCATTGCACTTACTCATTTAGCTGACACTTCTCTCTAAAGCAACTTACAAGGTTAATCTACTTAGAGTTATTTACTCATTTATACAGCGGAGTAATTTTACTGGAGCAATTTTAGGGTAAGTATTTTGCTCAAGGGCACTAGCGCTAGAGGTGGAGAGCAAACATGCAACCTCTGGGTCCAAAGGCAGAAGCCTTAATCACTATGTTACTAGATGTCCCTTTCCTCCACTGGTGTGGATATGGCTTCTGCTGGGCTTGGGATTTTCAGACACACACACACATCTTCTGAACCGCTTGTCCCATACGGGGTCGCGGGGAACCAGAGCCTACCCAGCAACTCAGGGCGTAAGGCCGGAGGGGGAGGGGACACGCCCAGGACGGGACGTCAGTCTGTCACAAGGCACCCCAAGCGGGACTCGAACCCCAGACCCGCCAGAGAGCAGGACTCAGCCAAACCCACTGCACCACTGCGCCCCGGATTTTCAGACAGTGGAATTTAATTAATCAGATGCATTTAAATAATGAGGAAGGACGGAACACCAAAAAAACGAAAAAAAAACTCCCAAGGGAGAAAAAAACTCTGGGGGTTCAAGTGGCAGTGGCTAAACCAACCCCCCCCCCCCCCCCCCCCCCCCCAGGAATTTTAGAATTAAAAAAAGACGTCAATTTGCAGTTTTATCTAATATCGTTGCTTGATGCTGATCAGTTCAGTTAAGGTACAGTACACACAGGTAGGTCTCGTCCAGCACGGAATATGCAGGAGGACCCTCACAGATCTCTCTGACACCACTGACTCTGCTATGAGGGCCTATAGTTTGTGTGACGGCTGTGCTCTACTCATCATTTATTGTTCACTTCTCATCAAATGAAGTGGTGAATGAAACAGAAATCCAAGTTTGAGCCAAGCATAGCTGTGACATCAACTTTTTTTTTTAATAAATAAATGCTGTGGTAATTTGATTGTTATTTATCTGTTAAAGGAGAAAATATAATTTAGCACTAAAGTTGCTAAATATGTTTATATGCATTTGCAGATGAATTACATCTGACAAGTTTATTCATGGTTGGGTAGCTAAACAAACAAACAAACAAACAGCTTTTAATTTGTACTATTATCAGATTAGTGGGAACACAAGCAGTAAATGGACGTGTTCGTGTTTGCAAGAGGATACAATGCAATCATGCGTTGTATTCCTGGGGCAGTGTGTGACGCTTCTGTTGGAGTCGACTTGGTACACGTTTGTGTGTGCAGGGAATACTGCCGTTCTGAACATGCTCTTCTTTCCATGCTTGGCTATGATTCTGTCATGTCTCCTGCTGTATCCATATACTGTATATGTATTTATGAACACAAACATAAATAAGGTCGCTATATTGCAATATTAATAGTGCATACAATATGTGGCAGTGCTAAAACGAGGCTATTAGGAATGTGCACTGATACTGTTACACTGCACACACACATTGTCCGAAGCCACTTGTCCCAAGCAGGGTTGCAGTGAGCCGGAGCCTAAACCAACAATACAGGCTGGGACACACCCAGGATAGGATGCCAGTCTGTCACAAGGCACCCTAAGCAGGACTGGAACCCCAGACCCATCAGAAAGCAGGCACAGGCAAAACCTGCTGCGCTACCACATCCCCCTGCCTTAAAATGGAAATAGTGTATTCTTTAATGGTGCTCTGATCTGAAAACATCAATAATACAAGTGCGTATGTTAATGAAATCTGCTGTTGAAATTAGGTAACATCTAAACATACAGCTATAATGGATTGCTGATCCTCAGGCGTATCTCAATTGATGGAAGATGTCGTATGCAATGACCGTCCAGGAAAGACTCATTTCTTTGTCTGGAGAAGCAGAAAATGAAGAAAGGCAAAACTCTGAGTTCATTAATATAATTTCTCAGACCAAGACTGGTTTATCTCAGCCTATTATTAGTCTATTATTACTGTGTGACTGCAGCAAAAACGTAAATTACACTACTGAAATGTGATCTTCAAAGCCTCCAGGTAGTCAAGTTATCCACAGATCTTTTTATTCATGACGGTTTGTTACACTGCCTGATATTGTCCACATCGGGTGCTCTGAAATATGTCATCATGTCCGGTGATATGTGTGGAAGAGCTCTGCCACACGGGGCTCTCAAAGCCATGCGCTGACCCTGCTGGGGGGCAATTGCTTTCCATTATTATACTGTGATCTCCTCATTGCTGAGCTCTCTAGCACTCAAATTAATGCACTTTATGTTAAACAACACATTTTATGACGCATCATAACTGTCATCAATGAAAGCATTATAGGAACTCCTACCTGCTCATGGAGGGTGGTACTCCTACTTTCTCCATTTGATTCACTGACTCTGCCCATTGTGAAACATAAGCATGTTTTTTTTTTTTTCTTTTAACAATGATTACTGTATTCTACTGTATTTGTGACAGTAATTAATATGGTGCTCTTATCAGATGATAGCCTCCTGCTTTTTAACTTACAGAACACATTAAATGGGAAACAGTTGCTTGTTCCATCCGTTTTATGCCACAGTTTAGCCACCAGATGGGAGCCTCACACCACTTACTAGAGTATGTTACCATCCCAGAACACTTGACATTTACTTGAATGTTCTTCATTTAACTGGTGCTCTTCTCCAAAGTAACTTGCTGTCATGTCCCTAGCAAGAACCTCGGGGTGCGAACCAGGACATGACTTCATTTCTTCAGCTCCTTCTTTGGGTCAATTACTTGTCATTGAGCAGGTCTGATACTTTCCAGTGGATTTGAGCTGGGACACAGCTGTAGTGTTTCAGAAGTGGTCTGATAATGTCAATATGTGGGGGGCGGCAAATATTGTGGGTTTCAGGAGCAGAGCCAGAAGTTAAAGGAGCATCTCTCTTTCAGGCCACATGAGCTCCATCACTGAGCAGTTATTATAGTTCAGAGTAAAACACAATAAGCATGGAATGGGTCTGGCACCATTAGTTATTCCTCTCCTTGCCTTGCTTGTGCAATAAAGCTGTTTTCATTTGTATTTGTTTAGTGAAGACTGCCAGCAGAGGCTAGAAGCGTAGCCATTATCTACAAAGACGTTAAGCCTTTCTTGGGAGAGACATTACAACTCGGTTAACGCCTATAGCACTTCTTCACAGTACACTACAAACAGTTCATTAGACAAAACAACTCTTCTGCATAAAGCACGTTGCTGAATGAAAATAATCTGCAAGTAGCGTAGGGTTTGCAGTCATAGCATTGCAGTTTTGTAGTTTCAAAAGCCCCGGGTTTGAATTCCACTGCCTGTTGCTGTACCCTTGAGTAAGGTCTTACCCTGAATTCTAGGAAAATCGTTGTATCTTGCTTTGGACAAAAACATCAGCTTAAAGAAAGAAAGAAACAAACAAGAAGATGAACATATAGATAGATTGATAGATCGATCACAAAGCAGAATAGGAGCTGTACTGTGCATGAAAGCCAAGCGCTGCTTTATCACTGTTCAGTATAATATACTTTGTATTATATCCTGTTGCTTTTATTATAATTATTGGCACAAACAGTTTCAGAAAGAGATAAAACATGAATGTACAGCTGAATTTAACATACAGGCCTTTAAACAAACAGGCTTAATGCTAAGCTCTGAACTGAGTGATTTCCATGCAGAATGAAAAAAGAACAGCAATTCACATTCACACAGAAGCTGCTTGTCCCAAGTGGGGTTGTGGTGAGCTGGAGCCTGACCTGGCAACTCAGGGCACAGGGACACACCCAGGATGGGATGCCAGTCTGTCACAAGGCACCCCAGGTGAGACTTGAACCCCAGACCCACCAGAGAGCAGGCACAGGCCAGATCCGCTGCACCACCACAACCCCCCCCCCCATTCAATTCAATTCAATCCAGTTTAATTTTATAGAGCACTCTTCTCACCAGTGTTAATTTTATAGAGCACTCTTCTCACCAGTGTGGCACAGAGCGCTGAACAAGGTTGTAATGTTAAACAAGGTGAGTGGAAATAATTCAGAATTACAGAAATAACATATCATTAACAAGAGAATACGCAATCAGAGGGAGGCATGACTTGAGGACATGATGACTTTATGACCTGATGACTTGACATGCTGATAGGGGTTCTAGACAAGATCTGTTGTAAAGAGCCCAAGTAGGTCCTGGTTCAGTTGTCCTACTCTCACAGCTAACACTGAGGACTGGCCATCAGTAACTAGCTACAGAATACCTTAAAAACTAAATAACACATTATACTTTTTATTAAGGGGGGCATGGTGGCGCAGTGGGTTGGACCAGGTCCTGCTCTCTGGTGGGTCTGGGGTTCGAGTCCCACTTGGGGTGCCTTGCGATGGACTGGCGTCCCGTCCTGGGTGTGTCCCCTCCCCCTCCAGCCTTACGCCCTGAGTTGCCGAGTTAGGCTCCGGTTCCCCGCGACCCCGTATAAGGGACAAGCGGTTCAGAAAATGTGTGTGTGTGTGTGTGTGTGTGTGTGTGTACTTTTTATTAATCACTTGAATTATGTTTTTCTCTATTGCTACATTTGCAAAACACTGTTTCAGTCACCTCTCGTTGTATGCCCTTAATTTTTACTGTCATGCACACTGAAAGCAGAAAGTGTGTGAGGAAAGTTGTGTGTTACAAACCAAGGCTTGGCCTGGCGGCCCGAGCAAATTTCTAAGGCTCAATACCCAACGAAGCTGCCGAAGTCATGACCCGAGGCTGCACTGTGCACTATTTCAAGGTGTGAAGCAATCGTTGCAAAAAAGCGAGCCAGGCGTGAACGTGATTAGTGCCCTCCATGAAATTACTGGAACTTCAAAGAGTAACAAAAGCGGGAGCCAAAGTGGAAAAGAAAGTTGAAATAATTCACAGTGATCGCCATGCAAGGGAGTAAAATGTACTTTACTGTATATTCCAGTCTAATGAATAGGGCTTCTCTATATCGGCATTTTATTGTGCCAACAATGATATACTCCATCTCCTTCACTAATAACAAGAACTGCACAGCATCTAAATTATTTAGCAACAATGTGGGGGGAAAACAAAATAATAGATTGTGTCAATAAACTGTGTCAAGCAGAAAATTAATCTTTCAACTAGAGCGTCTCTTGATTCATACAGGATTGTTCAAGCATTAAATAAAGAGAATAATAAAAAAAGGCTAAGATAATCTGGTGGCATGCCAAAGAAAATTTTTAAAAGGGCATTAAACTACAAATTCTCTAGAGACATACTTTATACTTTGAAATGGTTACAGTTCAAATGGTTTCAACTTTTTAGCACCTCATCTGTTCTGTTTGTCTCTTGGGTTTTTACAGTTCACTTATTTAGTAAAGCAAAGTAAAAATTCTCTGCATGCTTGGGAAAATGTAGATGAGATTCTCTTATTCCTGCTCGTTTCCCACTTGACTGGTTAAGTCTTGTCATCAGAGCCATTTCATACATGACAACACCTGGTTAGTCATTGCAACCCTACAAAATACAACTTTAACCCGTTTTTGACTCAAAAACAATCTGATACTTTTCTCCAAAGCAACTTACATTGTTAAGGTCACAATTATTTACCCATGTGGGTAATTTTTACTGCAGCAATTGAAGGTAAGTACCTTCCTCAAGGCTACTACAGTGAGAGATGGGTATCAAACCTGTGACCTTTGGGTACAAAGACAAGATCTTGAACCACTGCACTACCAGCTGGCCAACTAAACATCACACAGCCCTGTCAGAAGAAGGAAGGAGTAACGATTAGCACTCCAGGGACACTTTCATTTTCTCTTTAAATTATTCCTGTAGGTTTGAGCTACAGAATGTTTAGTACACTTGTCCTGCTCACTAAGTTTTCCGCAATCCCTGCTGTGTCTGTCTGTATTTGTTCAGAATGAAAACATCGCCGCTGCACATACCCAGGTATGGTTTCACATGAGGAGTTTCCAGATGTCACTGGTCAACAACATCAAGAGGAGATCATGTGTCTCTATGGTGCACAGTTAGTCGAGCTTCTTCAGAAAATCTAATTAAACTGTGAGCTTCTTGGAAATCTCCTACTGAGAGCTCTCGCCCAGTGGTTTGAGGGTTCTAATGATAAATTAATCGTGAAGTCTGTGTTGCCTCTTTCATCTACATTTTCTCCAAGTGAATAAACAAAAGACTTCCAAAACACATTGTCTGAAAAATTTACTAAGCGTGTGGGAACGTCTTTCAAAATATCCCGACAAGAGGACATTCAGTCTCTCAGTAAAGCAATTAAAATATACTGCTCCGGCATGAGTGGGAGATGTTCATTCCTGAACATTTACTCTCAGCTTAATTTCATTTCACCTTATGGGGAAAAAACCATTTCTTCTGCAGCTGCAAAAAAAAAAAACAAAAAAAAAAAAAGAACCACCTGCCGTGCTAATTGCCCGTTCTACGTGGCACACGATTTCATTTGTAGAAGGTAAACACCACTTTTCTTTTTAATTCCACTACAAGATACAGTCTTCTGCTTTTTCTCATTAATTATTAGCAAGTTTGCAACATGAGAAAACATTTTGTGCTGCCCAGTGTGCTATACAGTATTGTAGGGTGTAGTACTTCACCTCGTTCCTGATACATTTTTGGACATGTTTTTTTGCAATTTTATGGATACCAGGATAATAAATTTTAAGAGCAATACACAGCCGTCTAATATATATAAATATATATGTGTGTATATACACACACACACACACACACACACACACATTTTCTGAACCGCTTGTCCCATATGGGGTCGCGGGGAACCGGAGCCTACCCGGTAACACAGGGTGTAAGGCCAGAGGGGGAGGGGACACACCCAGGACGGGACGCCAGTCCGTCGCAAGGCACCCCAAGCGGGACTCGAACCCCAGACCCACCGGAGAGCAGGACATAGTCCAACCCACTGCGCCACCACACCCCCTTAATATGTGTATATAAATATATGTAATTAATTGTAATAATAATCATGTCATCATGATAATAATATTATATCTAATATATATGTATATATGTATATTAGATAAAACCCCCACTTCCCCTGGGGCTGACTTCTCAAGTTCTGAAGGATGTGCTTCTCAGCCACAGAGCAACAACTTCCAGAGGAGGAAATCTCCAAATCAACTTACAATGTTAATCTAATAAAAGCTGATTACCCATTTATACAGCTGGGTCATTTTACTGGAACCATTTACGGTAAGTACCTTTCTCAAGAGTACTACAGCCAGAGGTGAGATTCAAACCTACCACCAGAGGGGCCCAAGCTAACAGGTGTAACCACTACACTACCAGCCGTCCCTGAGCTCTCTCTCTGTCATGTATTATACCTCTAAAAACCGACTCTGGCTCAGTACGATCCTTTATCTCGTTCCGGTTAGGGTTATCCGAAGATACGTTGGGAAAGGTTATCAAAAATGTACCCCGATCCATTTTTTATCATGTTGTGCATTATTTAAAAGGCAATTTTTTAAAAAGGGGCAATGTTGTTTCTTTAAATGCTGTAAGAGATTTAAAGATTTATTTCATCAGGTTGAGTGCACAGCTTACCAAAAAGTGGAAAATACAGGTACTCAGACATTTGATGGGAACATTTTCTGTTTCTGCTGCAAAATAACAATAAACATCAGGAATGTTGTCAATTTGGGGTAACTGTTAGAATGTACATAGCCAGAGGGTATTTTTTTTTCTTTTCATGCTGCCGCACTGCAGCCGCATTCAGTCGGTGAAGCCACAGGGGAACTTCTGGTCATGTTTCTAACGATGAATTTGTTGTCACACTTTTTCAAAGCTGAAGTGTCTGTGTGTCAGTCACTATCTTTATAGACTTATGTGTTTAAAACAATCCACAGAAGGATCCAGGATCTTGTTTTTATTTGCCTGATGCCTGTGTTAAAGTGCTCCGTGTCACTGCATGAGAAAAGTACTCTATACAAATAAATTGAATGAAATTGATACTTATTTGAGATTTTTTTGGATGCGATGCTTTATGTTGTGTCCATGCAGCGTGTTTTTGAAGTCTGGGCAAAATTGGTGCAGCTGTCTGAGATGAGAACTTTTATCGCTCAACTGCTTTCAAGACTTGGCAGGGGCTGCACTGTGCCTTAGCTACATCGCCGAGACAGTGGAGTCCCTGGAGATGGAACTCGAAAGGCTCTTCCCTTTCAGAAGAGAATTTGTTTACAATAATCAAGAGAGCACTTTATTATTTTGCAGACAATGCTAGTCCATATTCAATATTATCATTGCATATTTCATTATAGCTGTGAGGAGTTTGCATGTTCTCTCTGTCTGCACTGAGTTCTTCTGGGTGCTCCTGTTTCCTCCCACAGTCCAAAGACATCCAGTTCAGGTGGACCAATGACTCTGAATTGCCTCGAGTGTGTGAATGGGTGAGTGTGTGTGTGTGTGAGGAGCTCACCGCGACCTCCCTCAGGGCAAGCAGTTATTGAAATTTGGATGGATGGAAGGATGAGATATCTGTAGAATTTCCATTAACTGGACATAATACATAGTAGTAACTGTGCGATATAAAAATTTAGAATCAGTAATTGATCCCATTGGTCTTTAGTTTTATAGGCCACATAACAAACTTCTGAAAAGGCAGAAAAAAGAGATCGATTCATTCTACAAAGGGAAGCGTGGTACATACAGGCTCTTAATATGCCTTGTCCTCATGGAATCTGTCATTGAAGTTCTTCTTCAATGTATTCTATGACTTGCTTTAGTACATATATTGTTCATTGCATGTCATTATATCTTACGTACAGTTTTCAGTTGAAATACAGTAGTGCTGAGGGCATGTTTTCACTTTTGTCATTTACCCTGACATTTATTCTACTATAGACAGTCCTTTTCTTTCCTTTTGATTCATTTTATTGATTTGCTGTTTTCCTTAATTTTAACATTTCGCTTCTTGGGTGTGCAGTGTTGCGGTTCTGTGAGACAGTACACCACTCGAGACAGTTCTAGAAATATCAGAACAAGTCTTCACTTAAAAATGTTCCACGTGTGAAGGAAACCTTGACTGCCAGGAAGAGAGCCTTGACTCAGTTTGATTAGGACGTTTTGGGAATACTATTGATAAGAAGAAGTCAGGCTCTTTGTCAGCTTGTGCTACAACCAGTGATGTTTTGCTTTTAAAGTAGTTGTGTGTGTGTGTGTGTGTGAGTTGCTTATGGATAAAATCTGGGGGGAAAAAAAAACTTTGCAGAAATGAAACTAGCACACCTGACACTTAATACCTGCATATAGATGGGTAGATTTTTTTAAAACATTTTTTAAGCAGATAAATTAAGTTACTAAAGTATTTTAGGTAACCCCTCATTCAATGTTTTGATGGATTCAGCCCTTCTGAGAGATAGAGGGAAATAATTCCACCGCAATAAAGGCAGCACTGAGAACCTTTCGGTTTTTTGTTTTGAACCTCTTGTACGTGGGATGAGCAAGTGGCCAGAGGTGGAGGAATGTAGCAGTGTGCCTGGGATGTAGGTAACGGGGGCAGATCCATTTATGGTCTTGTAGCCTAAAACTACAGTATTGAACTTGATATAGTATTGTAGATACAGTACTTGGTATAATACAGTAGATACATGGGAATGCTTTGGCAAGTCAAACACAACTTATATAGTGGCATTTGGTAAATAGACGGAACCACCGCTTTGGCAAAAATGATTCAAGTGATCATTTCCTCAACAACAGTGGCAATTTATTATTTTAATATATAGTAAAATGGGGGGGGTAGCGCACTGGATTTGACCGGGTCCTACTCCTCAGTGGGTCTGGGGTTCGAGTCCCACTTGGGGGTACCTTGCGACAGACTGGTGTCTCGTCCTGGCTGTGTCCCCTCCCCCTCCAGCCTTGAGCCTGTGCTGCATGGTTAGGCTCCGGCTTGCTGCAATTTCAGACAGTATGTGTGTGTGTGTTTGTGTAGTATTAAATTAATTCTGTTTCCACAGCAACTATAATTGTATCTTCCAATAATGAAAAGAAATTAATGGAATTTTTAATTGCAATAATTTATAATGCTTGCATGTAATAAACATTCATTGGTAGAACTTTGCTAGAGGCAACAACAAATGGCATATTGTGTATATGCAGATAGATCTAAACAAACAAGCCCCACAATAACTTTTGATCTTAGGTAATAATACTGTTGGTATTGATTTTCATCTAAATTTTATATTTTCCTTTTACTATTTTTGCATATATTTTTGTAAATGTTTTTCCATTCAGATATATTTTAGCTTTATTTATGCCTATATATTTGCATTCCCACACACTCACACACACACACAACGTCTACATTTATTAATTCCTCAGACACTTTTATCCAAAGCCATGAATAACACAAGGTAAAGAAAAGTGCATTTCAGAACAAAGCACATTACAGATGCATCATTACTGAGGCAGAGCTTGTTGTTTCGGTACCATCAGGAGTTACATTTAGCTGATGCTTCTCCTCTAAGCAACCTACAAATATTTACCCCTTAATATAGCTTGGTCCCTTTTACTGGGGCATTTTAGGGAAAGTACCTGCTCAAGGGTAGTAGGTAGCAGAAGGGGGATTCGAACCCCCGACCTCTGAATTCAGATTTTAATTTTTGATCTTCAGTATTACACGTTAACAGCACACTGGAAAGGTAACACAACAGCATTTCAAGGCACAACCAAAGTGAGTAATTTCTCCTTCTTTACAAAATGAACACCCTACTATGGCAAGTCCCAAATTAAAATGATCATATGTTTGATAAATAAGTAATTAATGTGCACAAAACATGAACTGTAACTGTGCAACTGACAACACTGGAACAATAGTCAAACCCGCAACAATATTATCAATAACCAAAATCAGTTATCAGTGATCAGGGGCAGCTGGTAGTGTAGTGGTTACCGCTGCTGCCTTTGGACCCGGAAGTTACACATTTGAATCTCACCTCTGGCTGCAGTACCCTTGAGCAAAGTACTTTAAATTACTCCAGTAAAATTACCCCTCTGATAAATGGGTAATAAGTGTAAAGTAGCTTAAGTTTATAAGTCGCTTTGGAGAAAAATGTCAAACACATGTAAATGAGTGTTATGCTAAAGAAGTATGAGTGTAATAGAAATGCCAAGAAACTATGCAATTATATCACTGACTGCTGCACCGCTTCTGTTCTGTCCACAGGAGCTCAGTGATGGTGGTGCAGAAAGGAACTGGAAGGGCATTGCCATCTCCCTGCTGGTGATCATCGTGGTCCTGTCACTCATCGGCCTGGCCATTGTCCTTCTTTCCAAAGGTCAGGGACGTGTGTCAAATTACTGTCCCACTGAGCCGTCTTTTTTTAGAATGATGCGATGTTACACGACGTATACGTATTGTGTAAGTAACAAAAAAACTGTACTTAAAATCTAAAGATTTCTTGTTCACAGTGGGGAAAAATGATGAGAACAAGCTATATACTCACATACTCACATCAAGGGGAACACCTGACAATCATAGAAATTTCATTTCAGAATATGCGCCTTGGTGACATTGAGTACCCCATGTGGCAAGCATCCCCTGTCCCCCTCCGCTCACCTTTATATTACATTACATTTACCTTTGTTCACACGGCAGATGCAAATCCAGCATAGCTGAGGCAGGTGGAAGTCGAGAAGTTGTCTGAGATGGAGATGACTTTGTGTCTCTGAAAAACAAGGCAAAATTATCAACAGTGAGAGAAAATGGAGGAAAAGAAGGGCATAGCAGGGATGATAAAGTGGAGCACAGCCTGTGGATTTTTGATTGTTTTTTTTGTGGGAGAAGGTTGTTTTGGTTAATCAAATAGCAGAGCAACAGGTCACTAGAGGTTCTTTGTAAACTCTCAGGTCTGTCAAGTCTTTCGTTTCATTAGTCAAGGCTTGTAGACCTTGTAGGGCAGCTCCAGTTGGACCTGGAGCTGAGGTAGCTCTTGTCTTCCTCACCCCTCCTCATACCTCCTTAAAAGTAGGTTCCTTCCTTCCAAAGCAGTCAGTGAATTCCGAGGTGTGTGGTTCCGTCAAGACCCTGCACTGCCTCAGCTCCTGCTATCTCTCAGGATCACTCATTGTTGAAGTAGCTGCCAGTTTCCTCTTTGGAGCACAACAAGCTGTGTACTGTGTTTCTGCCCCAGTAGAAATCTAGGAAACCCAAACTGTCCTGAACTGACCAAAGAAGGCTTCCTGCTTTCTGGCCCTTTTTTTCCCTCTTTTCTTAGGTCACTCTGACTTCTGCAGGAACCTGAGACTCTTGCTAAGAGTGCTGCTCAACTGCCCGTGCTGCTCTTTCCTTTTTGCTTGCTGTCCCAAGCCGCTGTCCGAATTTACTCAATTCTTGCATTTTTTCCTGGGTCCTCTGTTCTCAGTTGTCCTTGGCATGTCCTGGGTTGACTGCCTTCTCTTCTGTGCCAAGCCTTTTTTGTGTCAACTAATTCCTCGTAGCAACCCTTATCACCCTTTTAGGTTGCCTTGAGCATCTTATCTGTATCTTTAAATAATTTAAGGGCATGCATGTTTTCACTGAAAAATGTCTGTGGAAAGATCAATTTTGTTGTCAGTTAAATTGGTTTTTATTCCAAAGATTTTCAAAGAATACCCTTGCAGACCTTTTCCAGAAAAATTGATACTGTAGTGCCTGAAAGCAAAAAACTGCCATAGCAATTTCAGATATAAAATGCAGTGCAAATTTTACTGTTCAAAACACTGCTGGAGTTGTTCAGTTTGTGTGACGATATTTATTTTTATTTACTTAGACACTTTCTCTAAAGCGACTTCTAATGAACTCCGTGTACTGTTATCAGCCCACACACCTTATTCACCAAGGTGACTTACACTGCTAGATACTGTAACGACCCTGCGTTACTGTTTTTGGAGGGAAACCTTTGTAATGTAAATAGTTGCACTGTGGGGAATAATGTTACAGGTGGCTCTGCAACTGGGGTGCGGTGGTGTAATGGGTTGGACTGGGTCCTGCTCTCCTGTGGGTCTGGGGTTTGAGTCCCGCTTGGGGTGCCTTGCAACGGACAGGCGTCCCGTCCTGGGTGTGTCCCCTCCCCTTCCGGCCTTACGCCCTGTGTTGCCGGGTAGGCTCCGGTTCCCTGCGACCCCGTATGGGACAAGCAGTTCTGAAAGTGTGTGGGTGTTGTGGCTCTGGGGGCACTTCGAGGGACAAGAATGGGGTGATTGTCTGCCAGGGTGTCGAGAGAGCCTGGGGGTGCTAAGCAGGCTGGGAAGGCTGGCTGTAGGCGCAGGTCCTAGAGGAAACGGGGTTCTCGGACCGAGAGCCTTGCTTTCCTGGTGCTGGTGTTCAAATTTAATCGTTTGTTGTGAACGCTGCCTCTGCGTCCTTCTTCGCTCCATCCAAACCCACAGGGCTGCGCGCCACAATAAACTACTTACAATGAGTCTCATCTATACATTAGTGGAACGCATTCTCTCTGTCACTCACACACTATGGCTTCTCTTGTACAACATCTGCTGTACAGTCGCCGTTTCACCAAATTACAAACTTGTAAATGAATTTGTAGAGATAATCCATAAGATACTGCAGCTTCCATACCTGTGGGAGCTAATGGAAGCAGCTGCCAACCTTCCTAACCTTCTGTTACAGAGTGTGCACATGAGCTCATCCAGGTCTAGAAACCTCACACAGACTCAGTCTGCAGATTCCCTACCAGGAACACAACAGGGCAAAAATGTAAACTCTGAACAGGTGTATGTGCCAGATTTTGTCCAGTTTAACTCTGGAGTATTTTTTTTAGAATTTAGATTGACCATTATCAATTTTTATCTTACTTAGAGTACCACTATGATCTTTACTATTACATTCCAGCAGGAAATCACATACCATCTTTCCAGTTCTGCAGCTATTTCCAGAGATGTAGGTGTCATGATCCATTTGTGTGGATAATGTGTTTCTGTCTGTGATAAGCACATATCTTTACTTATTTTTCAGAAAATGGAGCCACATTTCTGGGATCTCCATTATCACTGGACGATCTCTTCCGAAGAGATTTTCAGGTGCATGATCCTGAAGCCAAGTGGATAAATGGTACGTGCCCCAACAGCAATAGATTTCATCGTCATGATAAAAATGTTACTTGGTGCCAAAAGATATATTTTTCCTGCAGTCAAGCTGAATTTCAACTTACAGCTAAAACGCAATGTATAGTCATGCGGAAAAAGGTACCTTTTCAATTCTGTGCTTTTATATATCAGGATGTGTGGATGCGCCATCAGATTGGGTCTGACTCACAGGAACCACTACCACATAATCCAAGGCAAAGGAGGAAGAGAATGAGTTTGCCTGTGCCTTCATCCATGCATGAGTGCAGAGTACAAACAGAGGGAAAACATGCACTCCACACAACATAACTCAAATCCCCAACCCACTGAGCAGCTCCTGAAATTAGATCTAAGTTTAGGTGGCAACACATAGCATATCCCACAAAAAATAAGCCAACATGCAAAAGCCACGTGTGAAAAGTTAAGTACACCCCATGATTCAGAGGGTTGTAGAATCACATATACAGTAGCAGCGATAACTTAAAGCAATTATTTTCTCTATGAGTTTGTCAGTCTCTCATATTTTTTGGTTCACTCTTGTTACTTCAGTTCGTTGATATCCGAGAGCATTCATGAGCTCCTTTTGTTGATGCTTTTCTCCAAAGCAGCTTATAATTATTTACCCATTTATACAGCTGGATAATTTTTACTGGAGCAATTTAGGGTAAGTACCTTGTTCAAGGGTAATACAGCTGAACGTGGGAATTGGACCTGTAACTTCTGGGTCCAAAGGCAGCAGCTCGATCCACTACGCTACTAGCTGTCCCCATTAAAATGTACACAGTTTTTTTACCTGTTCATTATTTTATTTGTGGGAATTTTGCTTCTTTATTTGCAGTAATACATTTACAGCTCTATGTAGAGTTGTAAATATTTTGGTTTTTTTATTTATTTCCTATCGGGAAGTGTGGTGACGCAGCGGGTTTGGCCGGGTCCTGCCCTCTGGCAGGTCTGAGGTTTGAGTCCTGCTTGGGGTGCCTTGCGATGGACTAGCGTCCCGTCCTGGGTGTGTCCCCTCCCCCTCCAGCCCTCCGCCCTGTGTTGCCGGATTAGGCTCCGGTTTGCCGCAGCCCCGCCTGGGACAAGCGGCTTCAGGCAGTATGTGTGTGTGTGTGTGTGTGTGTGTGTGTGTGTGACAAGCACAGCAGACAATGTAAAAAAGTAATGTGTTCAGATGAAAAAACAATTACATTGTGTTGATCATTTTATTGTCAGGTGACCAATGATGTCTCTCAGCTCTCAGAGATCTTCTTCTGGACACTTTATAAAACGATGCCTATTACTCCCTACGTTGAATATACTGGTCCCTGATGTCCAGTCTTTTGAGTCACACATTTTCAGCAATTAAAACTTATCTAAGAAGTATTTAATATGTATTCTTCCATAAAAAGACAGCTGGCATAGCAATTTGAATCTCACGCCAAAGCATTATGGAGAGACAGCGTGCTTTTCACAGATACCAAGAGCCGCTTTAAATGTTTCAAAAAAAGCAGAGCAGGTGTAAAAGGAGTGAAAAGAAACTGATGAAGCTGTAGATGATTCTCTGCTTCCTACATCTACTTGTTTTGAGCTCATCGGTGAAATGTCGTCTCTCGATCACCCCGCACCTCCATGTAAAACCCCCAGCTTCAAGGTATATAACACACATCTTGTACACATTAAATTGCTGCAGTACATCACTTCACTTCTGCTTCTTTTGTGTGATGCAGACTTTTAAACGTTTGACATCCTTCGGATGAACTTTGTTATGCTCATTTTTTGTTCATAATTCAAGAGAGAGTTCCAGAAAAGAATGCTCGTCACACCTCCGCATTCCGGTTCCACTCTACAGATCCGTGTTTTACTGACAATACACACTCTGTGTGTGTGTGCGTCTTTGTCCTATGTTCATCATCCCCCGCCCCTGCACTGTACTTCCCAGTTTACACTGTAAACCTATAAATACTCTCTGCATATGGGGTCATTGTACTCCACAGCAATAGGGGTCCGTGTCGAGCTCACGTCTGGAGGCGACATGTGCTCATGAAATGTTTTATATGATCGCTTCTAAAGAAAGAATGCATATTGGTCGTAAATAACTGCTTCAACTGAATTACAAAGCTCTCCCTTTTGCACAGTCAGAGGGTTCATTTGTGCTCTCATTTGACCTCAGTGTCCACTTATGAGCCTACCTTTGCAATTATGTCGCACTGCACCGGTGGACACTTTCCAGTGTTACTACTTCTTAAAATTATGCGATTGTACCGTATACAATGTTTTTGGTTTCCTGTTAAAAATGGTAATTTTTAGGCTGCCTGTGATGCATTACTGTGTTTTTAAAAAGTGCCACAGGTATTAAAAAGGTATTAAAAAGGTATTAAAGAGCATTGGATTGTTTTACTGGAAAAAAATGTGTCGCTGTCCTCGAACATCACAACACACTGAAATCATAGCGATATCTTGCGCTTGTCACTGGAAGCATTGTTTGAACCAAGCTAATTATTGTTTCTACATCTTTCTTGCAGATGAGGAAATTGTTTACAGGAATAAAGATGGGGACATAGTGAAAATTAAACTAAAGAGCAGTGAGGCAGAAATCCTGATGAAAAACACCACCTTTGTAAGTGATGGATAAAAAAGGAGAACAAAACGTAGCTGTGGCAGGCGTCACCGAGAATGTAATGATGTTGCAGAAGGGTAATGTGGTTTAATGTGGTTTAATATGGCAGTTGCTGATGTCACAAGGTGGGTAGGTGGAGGCAAATGAATGCTCTGTTCATTTTTAACTGTACATTTAAAAACAGATATTTTTCCTGGGAAGGAAAATGTTGGTGGCATAATGCTTTGATTTACATTCATATTTACATTATATTTTACATGATTCTTTTCAGTGTAAAAATACAAGGGCGTGTTTATGGGCAGGTAAGCTTACCACAAGTATACCTCTTATATTTGTCTCACAGGCAATGTTCAAAGCCTCCAAGTTTGCCATTTCTCCAGACCTCAACTTTGTCCTGCTGGCATACGATGTGAAACAGGTCAGTGAAAGTGACTTCCGATTCACTTGCACTCAAAAGTTAAGCATTTTGGGGTTGAAATATTCAATTTTCATGAGTTTTCTGTTTGATGCTTGTGTCTCTGTGTTTTAATACATTTATTATGTACTGGGGCCCATGGCTTAAATTACTTGTATACAGTACAGTCCAAATATAGGGCATCTGAACACTTTGAACACAATGTTACGTGAGGAAAAAAAAAACTTGCCGCAGTGTAGTACTGTCAGGATACACTTTATATATACAGTATATATATGAATATTTTTCTCCAGCTGTGCCAAAAATCTGTATACACATTCAATACCCTAGGATTGTGAACACCTGATGTTGGAAATAATGCTCACCTAACAGGTTGCATAGTTTGTCTTGTGCTTAAGTGGTGTCTGAAGTGTTAGAACATAAAAAGTTTGTCCTCAGCAGTTCGAAACATTGTAGGCTGTCAAGGTGAAATGTGCCATTTAATAATTCATATTTAATAAGTTGATGGAGTAACAGCAGCTGAGCGGTGACCAGTGGCAGCAAGGTAAAATAATTGTTAAAGATATTAATTCTGATTTATTTTATGAAAATAAAATAATTATTGTAGATATTAAATTAAACAGCTGCTGTGCTAATGGGTGAAGGTGTTTTAACTAGCCATTTACACTATTTAGAAAAACATGGTGGCAAAGCAAAAAACATAGGAAAACCAAGCTATCTCAAGTGAGTAGACTACTGTAGCTACAGAAAACTACAGAAAAGGGCCTTCAGCATCTCCTGTATGACACCCCAAATGAGTACTCCATGTACCAATAACCAAAGTACAGGGGTAGCACCTGCCTCTTCTCTAGTGTCTGGAGATGTTGGCCTCAGTATCTCAGTCCCATGTTCTATCAAAATTGTTAAAATGAATCATTGTTTTGTTGCAACATATACTTCAAACCTTGTTCTGTGTACTAATTTAGTATTTTTTATTTCCGTAGGTTTTTCAACACTCTTTCTTGGCATCCTACTTGATGTACAACTTGCGCACAAGGTATTCATCTGCAGGAAGAGAACTAGAAATTCTCACACAATTACCTCCACAAATTATGATCAGTAATGTTTCTTCTCATACTTCCAGGGAGGTTGTAGAATTGAACCCTCCAGAGGTGTCTGACTCTGTTTTGCAGTATGCATCCTGGGGGGTTCGAGATCAGCAGCTGGTAAGAGGTCCATCTTATCGTCCTGATGAATTCACAAGTTGATGTGCAACAGCACTAAATTTTCAACTTTTAAATCATTAAAATGGGAAAAATGATTAAATGCAGACATAGTGTGGACAGTTAGGTGATCAAAGAGCTTACTGCCATATAAGGGTAGTACTGCTGTTTTTCTTCACTGATCCCATCAGAATAACCTCCTAATTTCTGCAATTAATTTCTACACATTTTTTTAGCTGTCATTTATCTCCAAAGCAACTTAAAATAGTTTACCCAATTTCCCAGCTAGGAATTTGTGCTGGATCAATTCTAAAATGTGAAAGTCACGGCTGAATTCCTCAGGAGTGCTACAGTAGGAGGTAGGGTTAGAACCTGAGTTCTTCAAGGGCAAAGTATAAATGCTAAGTGGTACTTCATCTACGTAAACTATTTAAATCAACATTCTAAAGCTGTAAAAAATAAAACATCAAAAATACCACCAGTAACACACTAAATGTACAGTTGTGAGAAGTGTTTTCTCTGGTTTTGCAGGTTTTTCCACATACATCAGTACTGTTTTTATGCCATTTCCTTGGAGTGGAAGATAATGAAATATACAATTGTTCCTGTGATGAGAATAATCGGACCCTAACTTTAAAGGAGTCGTTAGAGTGAGCTGAACACACTCAGGCCTATTTGGGCCAGCCCTGTTAAATAGATCTGTATAAACTGTATATATCTTCACATATTTAAACCCTTACCAGCAAAAGTCATCAAAGACTGAGTTGCCCCACAATCATGCCCCACAATAAACACTTTTCTGAAGACTTGCAGGGAAAATGTGCTGAAGCCCATCACTCTAGACAGGGTCATACAAACATTTGTTAGCAGGAAGAATTATGCTCCTCTCTATAGATGCTCTAAATGCTTTCTCTATTGCTCTTCAGGTGTATATTTTTGAGAACAACATTTACTACCAGGCCGAAGTGAAGATGAGCTCCTTACGGCTGACTTCATCAGGACGGGAAGGTGTTATTTTCAATGGAATTGCTGACTGGCTATATGAAGGTACACCTCATTCTACTTTGGACTCTAGTACTCAATGCGTGTGTGTGGGCTTCACAATAGCAACACTTTTCTAAAGTGTTCTTTTTATTCCTAGTATGTTTCTTTTTTCAAAGCAGCTTTAAGCAATGCAGATAGATTCATCTGGTGTGATTTCAGTTGCTATTGATTTTTTTAAATTCACTGCTTCAATATACATACATTATCATTAATTGCAAATGATTCATTTATAACAAACTGTCTGACAAAACAATTGTAGAGAACGTCAATACTGGAAGTACAGGAAATGGCCAGAAACAAGTTAAAATTTCTAATTTATAAAGTTGCATATTTTTTAAGACTGGAAGAAATCAGTAGTACACCTATGTATTTTAGCACCAGGATTTGTTGTATTCAGAACCCCAGTGCTCTGATATTTCCAGTATGTTGGTGTTAGTGCAGTATTTTGCTTACATTTTTTCTGGAACACGCCCTTGTTCTGCAGAGGAGCTGCTGCACACTCACGTAGCTCACTGGTTGGCACCCAATGGTGCCAGGCTGGCCTACCTTGCGATCAATGACACCTTGGTGCCCAATATGATTCTGCCACGCTTTACTGGTGCACTCTATCCCAAAGGGCAGCAGTATCCATACCCCAAGGTAAGAACATCCAGAACCTACATATTCACACACACACACCGCTTGTCCCATACGGGGTCACGGGGAACCGGAGCCTAACCCGGCAACACAGGGAGTAAGGCTGAAGGGGAGGGGACACACCCAGGACGGGACGCCAGTCCGTCGCAAGGCACCCCAAGCGGGACTGGAACCCCAGACCCACCGGAGAGCAGGACTGTGGTCCAACCCACTGCACCCCCACCCCCACCCTACATATTCATATTCTGCAAAATAAAAGTATAAACTAAAACTCTGTAGAGCCACAGTTCTTTGACAAAGGGTTCTCTGGTCTTTTTTAAACACAGAATCTGTAAAGAACTTCATGCTCCACCTCAATCTGAGGAGTATAATTCAAAATAAACCAAGAAGCTTTTATTTCATTGAAGTACTGCACCAGAAATGCTTAGACAAAGTTAGTTTATCATGAAACAAATTTCCAGTGTGTGACTATTCAGAATAATGCAGAACCAAACTCTAAAATACAGCAAATTGAAACAGAAGAAAACCAGAGTCCGCAAAGCTTTGGATACAACTGTGTTTACAAAAACAAAATTTGCTCTTCTAATTCCAGTTTTTTTTTCTTTGGCCCACTGCAGGTTGGTCAGATCAACCCAGTGGTCAGTTTGTATATAGTAACATTGGACGAGGTGTCACAAACAATTGAAGTCATACCCCCAGTCTGCTTTCAAAAGAGGTACTTTTAAGTTTCCCCATAGAGACATACAAATTAAATACACTTGCACAGTTTAAACTTGTTCTTTCATAATTTATTATTCACAATTTCTTTTGTTAATTCTCGTAAAGTGTAAGTACCAGAGACATTTTTGTTGTGAGAACAAAGATCAAAGTTGTTCAAATTTGAAATTGGAGCCTGAGAGATGAAAAGTGACACCAGTGCTGCATTAAAAATAGCCCTTTCACACTCTGTACCTGGTTATACCACCTTTGGCTGCAATTCTTTCCCTAACCGTTGACCAGGGTGCTGAGCGTTTAGGAAGAGTTCTGGTCCACTCCTTCGTGCCGGTCTACTTAAGTTGAGGAACATTTGCAGATCTGGTCTTTAAGTAGGTCATTCCGTAAATGTAGTTGTTTGTTTGAAAAATTGAGATGTTTATTTGCTTGTCTTGCTGCCTGATCCAACTGTACTTTAGCTTTAACTGAAAAACTAATAACGTGGCACAAAACTCAGGAATTTTTTTCATGCAAAGTTCAAATTCATGGTTCCTTCAGTGAAGTCAAGTCACATAGTGCTGTGTCAGCAAAACATGCCCAGACAACATTGTACTTCATATAGTGGAAAGTTCTTACTTTGAAATGCTGTATTTGGCTTTTCCAAATGTAACACATCCCATGCTGTCCAAGAAGGGCTATTTGTGATTGTCCTTAGAACGTTCTTCCCAAAGACTGAGGTATCCAAGTGCTTTTTTCCTGAATAGTAGATGGGTTTTCACATTCTTCTTGGTGAACAGTGGATCCTTCGTCGGCACTTGTTTCATCTCCCCATTTTTGCTCAGTGTCTTTCTCTTTGTAAAGTCATCAACACTGATTTGAGCTGAGGCAAGATAGCTCTGCTGTTCTCTTGATGTTTCTCTGGGTCTTTCTTTGAGGTTTATAATAGTTTTACTCCGTGCTTGTAGAGAACAACAGCAGAACAACAAGTGCTAGGTAGAAGTACCACTGTTCCAAACTTCTTCCATCTGATGAATATGTCTTTGACACAGTTCCTCAGTACTTTAGAGCCATAGAACTGGCTGTGAAACCCTGGCCAGACAGATGGACCCTTTTTTCCTCTAGAAATGCATTCTTCTGATGAATTTATGTTTGTCATCTTGACATTTGCTGGCAAGGATTTCAGTAGTTGAAAAGCTGACTGCATTCAAAGAATTGGTTCTAATACCTTGTTAAAATAAAGGGGCAATAACTTCTCTATACCTGTGTTTGCAAAATTCATGGTCTTTTACACCAAGGAATGACATAAAGACAACACTGGTGTATTATTGTCTCTCTCAGGCTCAATTCATGTACTACTAAAATGAACACAAAAAACAGATGATGTTCAATGTTAAACAGCTATGGAACAAAACTGGAAAGGGGATTAACATTTTTTAAAACAATGTGACACCATAGCTATGCTGTTTTGGTTATTTATATTTGGACCATACATAATTCCACTCTTTGTAATACACTCCTTCTTATTTTTGCTCTGAAATGTACAGTATGTCGCTTTGGAGAAAAGTGGCTATTCAATGAATAAATGTAAAATCTAATGTAGATACAGAACCAGCTTTTGCACTGATGTTCATCAACACCAACATGATATGACTAAATCTAAGAAGTCCATAAGTCACTGTCAGGCTTTTGTTCCTTCTAGTGAATATTACATTGCCATGGTGAAGTGGGTTACCAATGAAAAGATTTCTGTGAGGTGGCTGAACAGAGCCCAGAACACCTCCATTCTAACTGTGTGTGAAGTTTCCACTGGAGAATGTCTCAAGGTAGTTAAATTCTCTTCTTTTTTCAAAGAATTTTCACAGAACTGTATGTTTGTGCTGTCTTTTCCAAAATAATTGCTACTGATATTAAATTAAACAGGCTGATCTCAAGCAAAACATTATCTGTTTTTTTTTTTTTTGTCAGATCAAAGCATAAACTACTAACCCACAGTTGTGTATAACCGTACATAGAACATAATGTGAAATAACTAGATCCTTTCCAATTACAGAACCAGATAGCAGCAAAGATTTTGTGTGTTTTCTGAACGTGTTGCTCCAAAAATATGGTACACTTATACTTGAACAATGAAGTTATGAATTATCAAAGACACAAACATTTCTGTTTTTTTTTTTTAACTGCCTTTTCTGCACCATTTGATTTAATAAAAATTCTATACTAGTATTCTATGTATGTTTTGGGACAGTTGGTAGTGTAGTGGTTACAGGTGCTGCCCTTGGACCCAAATATTAACAGGTTTGAATCTCACCTTTGACTGTAATACCCTTGAGCGAGGTATTCACTCTAAAAAATTACCCAGCTGTATAAATGGGTAAATAAGTGTAGGTACATTAACAGTGTAAATCACTCTGGGGGAAAGTGTCAGCTAAATAAATAAATGTACAGTGAAAAATGCATTTCTGCTTATTGTAATTGCAAAGCAGAAGAAGAAAAGGTTCAGACAGGATAGAAACAAATTACACTATGAGGGAAGGGGGTGCAGAAGTGGGATGCTTCACAAAGTGATGTCAGTGTATTTTTAAAATTTATTTTACAAAAACTATTAAATGAAAATAAAGGAATGTATCACATAAAATCCTTTTCACTTTTCAAGCCTTTATTTGTGAAAGAACATGGCACTACAGTTATTCGTCTCCAGTTCAGCAAACATCTCAAAGCCATTCTCCAACTTGTCAGGTTTTTGTTGAGTTTATTCTCAATTCCCTCCTTCCGTACTGGAGCTACCACCCCCAGGGCAAGCTGAGGCTCCTCGACAGCATCATGAAAGAGTTGGGTCAAATTGTAACGCTGCCAGTTTCTACGTCCGTTCTCACCTTCCTTCATTCACAAGCTCTGAACCAAGCTTACCTGATCTCAGCTTTTCCAGCACTCATCCATTCCACAGTCACCCATGTCGGCGCACTCAGCTACCTCGCTGGACAGAAGGTGCAAGGGTCCCAGAAGTAAACCAAGCACTTCCGCAGTACATACGCCCAAGGTCTAATGGTTCAGATTCCTGGAGTTGAGGGACACTCCGTATATTGCATGGACTGCTGATAAAAATAGAATAACAGAATAAAAGTTTTCTAGTGAATTTTCATTTAGTTTCTAATTATGTTTTTAATTTGGGGAACTTTGTTCCCAACTTTGTTTGCAAGGTGAAGAACAAATGTGTGTTTAAAAAATCTGTCAGTACAGAACATGATGATTGTGTTTTTGTTGGGAAATAAGGTTGGAAGAAGATAGTGTTGATAACTTTTTTGTACTCCCTGCTTATAACATAGTGCAGTACTGTTTTTCAGCTACCGCCTTTTTTTTCTCAGAAACAGGTGATGACATCAGATACCTGGCTTGACCGACAGGTAACCACTGCAAAACACTTCTGCTTCTAGTGCTGCCTGTAGCCCTCTATCAACACGGACAAATTCACAGTTAGAGCACGCTCAGCTGTCATGACTAGTCTTGAGTAGAGCTGTTGATCCGTCAACAAATTGGGAGGAAAAAAAATGCTAAAAGGCTTACTTTTTTCATTCATCACTCTGCTTTTTCACTTCTCTTCCTTGCAACGAGTTGCCATGTTGGATAGATCAGGCTATTGAGTGAAAAACCCTGCTGAAGGTCCAATAGCGTCTCCAGAAAAGCCTCAGATCACATCACATGAGACAGTCTGTCAAATACAGTAGTTAAATTCAGGAAATTCAGAGAGGGAATTGCTGTCTGATAAGAATGTCTCTGGTCCACAGCCCCATATACTGTATGATAGGAAAACAAATTTTCTCTTTGCTGTCATCCAGATTGCCACTGGAAGCTGAAGGTTCACAAACAGACAACAATAAGGCTGTTTCACTCTTTTAATGACTATTTTAGCTTGTGTGCAGCTTATGAAATTGTGAAACTGTTATCATTTTTAACCCCGAAAAATTTCTTGTAGTCATAATTGACTTGGGATTTATTTCTTAAAGTTTTTTATAGAGTTGCAATCATAAAACAGTTTAGTATATTAAGCATATTTTTAAAAAATGTTCTGGAGTGAAAAAAATGACATACGGTATATATGTTGCAATCTCGTTATTGTTACTGTGCTTTGGGCCAGATAAATCAAAACAACATACAGATCGATAATAGACAACAAAATAAGTCCACATACATAGAGTGCGGGTTTAAAGTCAAAAGGTTCCAATTTTCACAGATGCGATCATAAGGCACTTTCTAGTAATTTCCGGATGGGTGTCCAGGTATTCCTTGCCAAATACGTCAGAGTGGATTGCCCGTGTACCATAAAATTATCAGGAAAGGAGTTTGGATTGTTTGGATTTCACAAGAGAATACTTGGGGAGAAATCACATTTTTAGTGAAGGTTTCTTGGATCATTGTGTGTACCTGGACTCTAGTAAACTTGTGTCTTACCACATTCCTAGAACAAATGTGTCAAATCTTTTATTGTCTTTTTTATAATTTACCTTTTTTATTTTAAATTTCCAGGATGAAGTCCCAGTGTTTTCACAGGATGGGAAAACACTATTTCTTACCATGCCAGTTGAAAGTGGTGATCAAGGAGCCTTTAATCACATTGCAATGTTGTCTGATCAGGTAGAACCTTCTGTCTTCCTGGACACAAACCTTTACAGTTTCTACTGACATGCACATTACAGCACTTTCTCTTGCTTTTGTTGTATTATATTATGATTTTGCACACATTCCTATTTGATATTGAGTCGCAAATTTTTAGGCTGAAAGTGAGACAGTAAACATCCAATACTTAACCTCTGGAAGCTGGGAGGTCTCTCAGATCATGACATACGATGAGAGTGCAAACGCAGTGTAAGTCAAAGCTTTTTCCTTCATACTGTAAAGGATAATTGTTGTGTCATCATGTATTCAAACACTCAGCAAAACAAAGTGGAGAAAATGACACAATTAAGTGCTGCAATGGCACAAATCCTGTTTTTCTGTCCATAGATATTTTTTAAGCACAGAAGGTAATTCCTCTCAAAGACATTTGTACAGGTATGTATCTCTATATATCTGTTTTCAGAAAAAAGGACTTGCTGTTGCTCTAAGAAGTTACTGCTTGCTAATTTGGATTATCATTATAAACATTTTTATTTAGTTAGTACCTTGCCCATGGTAACTTACAGAAGGGTATTTTTTTACTGGTGCAACTCAATAAAATTCAGTAAAATTTGCCGTAACAGTGAATTCAGTGGGGGCACAGCGGGTTTGACAGGGTCCTGCTCTCTGGTGGGTCTGGGGTTTGAGTCCTACTTGGGGTGCCTTGTGATGGCCTGGCGTCCCGTCCTGGGTGTGTCCCCTCACCCTCCAGCCTTACGCCCTGTGTTGCCGAGTTAGGCTCCGGTTTGCCATGACCCAGCTTTGGGCAAGCGGTTTTAGTCAATGTGTGTGTGTGTGTAAATTCAGCAGCTCATTAATGATACATGAGTCAATGTGTGGGTAACATTTGTTTTGTATAGAGGATTTACTATTTAAAACTGTTTTTTTTTTTTTTCCACTGTAACAATGATTGCTACTTGGCAAAATATGAAGACCCATAATATGAGTTTATGATTTGCACTTTATGTAGTCCTGCATACTGTTCTGTGTTGCACCATGGTCCCAGAGAAAGGACATTACGTTCCACTGTATGCAAGCTTTATAGAGGAATGACAATAATAACCCACTTGATTTGGCTTGACTTGGCGAGTGTAACCCTTCAGGTGCTTTGCTGCTTGCTCCTCAGTCTAATCCATATTTGTTTTCACTATTTCAGGGTGTCCGCTGGAAAACCATTTCAGAGGAAATGTGTGACCTGCGATCTGCACAAGCAGCAGTGCTCCTACTACAGCGCAGTGTTCAGCCTCAACATCCAAAGCATGATTCTCACCTGCAGAGGTAAAAGTTCCTCGAAATGTCCAAGACACAAAAGTAAAAATAGACTTTACAAATGAATGATTTCTCCACTGCATTGCATCACATACATCACAGAAGACTAATTGAAATTATAGTGAGAAATGTACTAATATGCTATAAATACTTGAGTTTGGGTAGCCTGTGAGTATGAAAAATGTGTTTTTTTTCAGAATTTCATTACTTCCATGAATAGCATATGCTAAAATGAACCATTTTAAATTTAGTGATGGTGCCATAACTGCTTTCAACTGCAGGTCCAGATGTTCCAAGAACCTCTGTTTACAGACTGAGTGACTTAAGTAGTAAGTGTACTGCTTTCCTCACTCGCTACACTGTACACGATAGCTTTGGGTTTAGCTTTGCCTTCAATTACTCTGTTGTTTCATTCTTTTTCATCATAAGCAATCCCACATATTTAGGGAAAATGGAACTTGTGTGTTCTCCTGGTTTTTTTGTAGCAAAGGAGCTGGATGCAACACTGTGAGGTTCATGGGTAATAGTCATTTGACAAGAATTAGAAAAAAAAGCAAAGCTTGCTCTCACACTGCACTGAACATGTTCCCTCTACACACACACACACACACACACACACACATTTTTCATCCCTTTTGCTCAAACTGTTGGACCCACACCCAAAGCATGCGATGCAGCAAGACACTGATGTAAAACATATACTCACCCTGTATGGGGAGTGAAGGCAAGGATTCACATGTGAAATTCATCTTTGAATAGTTCAAACGCACTACTGTGTTCAGGATGGAGGAGGAGCTCAAAAATCCTCCAAAGTGCTCTGAAGTTACAACTTAAGCAAAGAAATGTTATTAATGAATGAAGCAAAGAGGTCATTAATATGGTACTGTACACTTTTTTTTCTCTTTTCTTCCAGATAGTCTTACTTTGGAGAATAACAGAGATTTAAAACAAGCTTTGAAAGACAGAAAAGCACCAAGGAGAGAAATCAGAACACTTGAAATGAAGAACTACGGTATCATTCATCTCTCTTTATACCTAAGTTACCAGAAGTTGTGGTGCTGACGCTAGTAGCAATTGCTTCAACTGCCATTGTCATCAGCAGCTTTTTTTCATCGCAACTGAGCTTCGGGCAACAGTTCTAAAGCATAGTGGTGTCATTCAAACTCCATGCGCAAAAATAATAGAATCAAACGGAAAGAGTACGAACAGAATGCTCACTAGTTCTCCATTTGAACTCACAAAAAAAAAAATCAAGTCGAACTGTAAAGAGGAATCCACTTTTAAATGGTACCGGATCCTGCAAACACACATGGGGTAAAAATAAAAGCCGGTGCTTGACTTAGTGACAATATTACAAAACTTTCCATCACCCTCATTTATCGATTCTCTTATTGTGAGGAAGCTGCCATGTGCTTCCACCAGTTTGATTTCAAAGCAATTTAATCTGATTTGCTTCATTTCTTCAATGTTATTTAAATTAGAAGAGCTTGGCACTGTTCAAAGCCTCACTGAAACATTTGCATGGCTTTGCTGTGTATTCTCTGTCGGTGTCATCCAATACGTTTACTTTGTAATGATCACACATACAGAATATTAATTATTCAATATGTGACATAAGTGTGCATGACTTTCAGAGAACTACACTAAATGTTACTGAATTTGTGATCTATTTTAAAAATATTTTACGTATTCATGGATGCAGTTCAAATTTCTTCTTAGATCAGAGTGGTTACATTTACTGCCTTTGGACCCAAAGGTCGCAGGTTTGGTTCCCACCTCTGGCTGTACTACCCAGCACAATGTAGCGTAAGTACCTTGCTCAAGGGTACTACAGCTGGAGATGGGCTTCAAACATGCAATCTTTAGGGCTAAAGGCAGCAGCTCGTACCACAACGCCACCTGCTCTCATGTTAAATACAAAAGTTTTTTTTTAACAGGAGATCAATGACAAAAGGCTCATAAAGCCTTTTTTTTTCACAGTAACTAAAGGCACTACCATGCCTCATTTACATTTAGATGTCTATTCATTTAACAGATGCTTTTCTCTAAAGTGTCGCAGAAAACAATAGAAAAAAATGCACTACAGGAACAAAAGGATGAGCTCTGGATGCAGACATGCGATTTTTGAGTACAGTCAATTTGTCACTTACCACTGTATAAACAGCATACATTACACAAGTAACTGCATCTCGGCTTTTTAAATGATCAAAAAGTCAGTATCACTGAAGGTGTAGTGCTCAGTACCATATTGCCACAAAATAGACTACCAAAAATGCACGGTACCAAAGTACAAAAGGAAACATTTTACTTTACATTTTTCTGTGTATGCATGGATGCAGACTGCTTTATTGCTTCAGCTGTATATAAAAGCCACAATATCAATGCTATTCTACATACCCCCATATAGGTCTTTTAAAGGCAACCTTAACAAAGGTCCAACAGACAGTATCAGACAGTCTGCTGAATACTTGAGAGTCCCCCCCCACAGATCACTCTAAGCCTCGCTACTCCCCACAATGGTTACGCGGTCACCCCTTGCACTTGCCAGAATTCTCCAGTGACAGATTGAGCATCAGCAACACGGTAGCCAACGAGAAAAGAACACAGGACGATGTACAAGAACACAAACACCGACTATTTACATTCATCTACATCACCCCCCCATCGTTATATACTGTATACTGTATATATATATATAGTCTGTTGTACTTGCAGTATATTGTACCATATTCTGCATATTACTTTAAATCCAAGGAATTACCTATGTGTTGGCATTTGAAGCAAACAAATACTGAGAACATTCAATTTTGCATTCTACGTGATTCGAACAAACTCTACAATATTGTTCACATCATCTCTGAAATGATGCAGTTCAACTGCTTTTCAGTTTATTGTCAAACTGCTGTGGGACTAAACCCCACAGAGAAAGAAAGAAAGAAGTCCCGATATGTAACCGATGTGAGCCATCAGTGTATATTTTAGTAGCGAGAACTGACTGCTGATGCTTCTTTTTTACTTTTTCTCATAGCATTTCGAATGGAGCTGAACTTCCCAAGTGACTTTGAGGAAAACAAACTGTATCCTCTTCTTCTCATTGTGTAGGCTGCCAAGTGATCGCCCCAACACTCTTGTATTATATTAAGTTTTTTTTCGTTATTTCTTTCAGTAGGTATAACTTTTATGCTGATTCATAGAATATCTTAAGAACACGTAATGAACGAATGAATTCCTGCAAAAAATATATTCTACTGCAAAGCTAAACTGAATTCACTTCTAAATTAATGAATTTTTTCACATAAACATACTTCTTTGTGATACTTTAATGATTTAAACATTGCAGTTGCCAGTTCTTATACAGTATTTTATTAATGAAATATTTGAGCTGTCTGCTCTGTGTCTCTATTCTTTATTGCAAATTTTCAAAAAACAATATACAACACAACTATAGAATAAATATATGTGCCACCGCTGTGACACTTAAAATAAATTTCCATAATTATACCTTAATATGAATTTCAATCATAAATCTTTTCAAAAGTTACATAAGGAGTTTCATACCAGTAAAGCTATTCTAACTTATTTTGAATTATTCAATATTTAAACTACATTCCTCATAGAAAAAGCATGACCATTTTCTGGTAATGTTCTCATGTGAAGGAAAAATGCATTTATTAAAAGATAACGCCATTTTTTCCAAAACCAGTTTTGGTGGATTATCTATTTTACTTGTCTGTTGTTTGAGTGATTTCATTACTATCTGGATACTTCCTCTGAATATTAATTTAATCCTTTGCTTAAAGATAAAAAGATAAAAAGCAGTTTGATTTAGTCATTAAAGAAAGACTTGTGAAATATACAGAAAACAGTATTCCATATTTTTTTCACAGTAATAATGAAATTATCACCATGATGTTTTGCAGTCGTTCGGCTCCAGGTATCCAGTCGGTAGGAGATTGGTTCCAGCTTCATTGGGAATCAGTTCTCATCAGCGCTGACAGCGTCATCGTTGCCCGGCTGGACGGACGAGGATCACGATTTCAGGGTCAGAGGGTTCTGCAGGCAATCCACCAACACCTGGGGATCACGGATGTGGAGGACCACATTGTGGCTGTGCAGTACGTGCAGCAGAAACTGTTTCACACACGATTTCTCAACACATGTGGCTTTTACTGTATGTGTGTCTGCGACTTTCTCTACAACGTGTCTCCCAGAGATACATTACTAATGGTGCTGCAACCAGCTGCTCACTATAAACTTGCAGGTACTTTGTTCTGTCAATGAGTCCTCATTTCTCTATCTTCTACACCAAGAAAATGACACAGAAACAATAGTGGTGCCACTTTCTCTCTCTAAGGCTACTTTCGCATACAAGGAGAGCTAGGAAAGATACGATCAAGTTATCAAAAAGTTGGAAGCAGAAAATTGGAAAGTTGCAAACGCTTTTCCACTGCCCTAAAGATAAACAAAAGAAAAAAGGGGTTAAAATGTGTTTAAAAGTGATAAAAAATTTGTTTTTTATAATTCTGCTTGTACAGAAAATGTTTCCCTTCTCTTAATACTCTGATTTGGACTGTTTGTGATAAAGATAAGGACTTTAAAAATAACGCTATGTAGCACCATGAGCAGTTATCACAAGATGACAGAATAAGAGAAATAAAAAGTAAGGAAATAAGAATAACTTATTTACCTGAATAACACTGGATACTGTATTAATGAGCTTCACTTTTGATATTGAGTGGCATTTTGTCACCATTAGTTTTCATCTGCATGAATAGTTGTTATTCAGCCCATAAACCTATGAATTTTTAAAAATGTTTAAATTGTAATTGAAAACCAGTGAGATTTAGTGGGTTAAGAAAAATTCTTAAGATGGAGCACAATCAGAAAAATTATGAATATGAAGTCCAGTGAAAGGTTTCAGACTAGAACAAACCAGAACAAGTTTTCGGGGTTTGCAATTTTCTATAACGCAGTTTTTAATAACACATCTGTCATATTAAAGCAGAAATAACTGTACTAGGCTCCTAACCCTTTGACCACCTTGTAGGCAGTAAACTAGAGTCTTAGTCTTTACCTTGACACAGGTACTACAGGAGGCCAGGGGACAGAGACGAGGAGTAGAAATGTGTCAGAGCACTTTGGCAAGTCAAACACAGCTCTTCTTGCACTATTTAGTGTAAAAGAACAGATCTCATGTTTTCTATGAAGGAGGTATATGTACAACTGGCTTTTGACTTAAATCTGCTCTGAAATGAAGAGATAGAGACTTCCTGGCCTTTGACTGGTGAACTGGATAAAATAAGCAAATTGCCCAGTTCGTTACAGGTGCATGAACCTGCAGGAAGACAAAGGTTCTTGGTCTTGGACAGATCGAGCTGCACATTGTGCTCAAAGATGCCCACGATTGCAAGCAGCAATTCAAGAAGGTTCTTCTGTATAGATACCTGTATATACATGTTAAATGCATGATAGAAAGTCCCTGAACATTGTTACATTTCCTGAGATTCACAAGTGCTTCATAGTTTTATATGTTTTATAGTTTTATACCGTAAATTTAAATTGTATCTGTTTTTAAATTAACTCAAAATCGTGGTGGGCTTTCATGAGGTCATTGTGCAAAACACAAGTTTTTGTGCCTGCCTGACATCCATTTATGGTTGCCAGAAAGAACACAAAGTGAATAACAGCTAGAAATTGCACAACCTACACACAACCTAGTTAATGAATGCCTCTGGAATGCATGAACTTCACTGATTAAGTTGTAAAATAATATGGATTGATTAATTACACCTAGGGGGGCACGGTGGTGCAACGGGTTTGGCCAGGTCCTGCTCTCTGGTGGCTCTGGGGTTCAAGTCCTGCTTGGGGTGCCTTGTGATGGGCTGGCATCCCGTCCTGGGTGTGCCCCCTTGCACCCTGTGTTGCCGAGTTAGGCTCCGGTTTGCCACGACCCCCACTTGGGACAAGTGGTTTCAGCCTGTGTGTCTGTGTGTGTACACACACACACACACATTTTCAGAACCGCTTGTCCCATACGGGGTCACGGGGAACCGGAGCCTACCCGGTAACACAGGGCGGAAGGCCAGAAGGGGAGGGGACACACCCAGGACGGGACGCCAGTCCGTCACAAGGCACCCCAAGCGGGACTCGAACCCCAGACCCACCGGAGAGCAGGACTGTGGTCCAACCCACTGCGCCACCGCACTCCCCTTCTGTGTGTGTAATTACACCTAATTTAATGGATGGTTTTTTTGCTTTTTTTTTTTTTAAACCAATGCACAGGAGTCGCTATTTAAGATTTTTCTTGAAGGCCAATTATTGTTCATTTTCAAGTTGAAAATATTTCCAAATACATGTGTACTTCTGTTTTAGGTCTCTGGTCAAGCTTCCCTACATAGATGGCAGCAGAGTTGGAGTCTATGGGAAGGTAAGAGCTTAACATTGCATTCTCACTCCCAGTTCTACTGACACATTCAGTGTGATGTGTGCAGCTAAACTCGACAACAGCCTCTGCATCCAGATTAAACGTGAAACTTTTTCATCACATGTCCTCTGGTGTCGGGCTGTTAGAGTGTTTTTCACAACCGCGTATCTGCTGGCCTTCCTTCCAGCCCGTTTCTTCGTCTTTTCTGGTCCAGTTAGTGACACTACAATGAATTTGTTTAATTATATTAATGAACAAGTTTAAATATATTTCCTAAGAATAGATTTCTCAACAATCTTCGGTGGGCTCACCACCTGCCGGAGAAACCATAAGGGGCCGGTGCGTTGTGATTTGGGCGGTGGTCGGGGCCGAGTGCCCGGCCGACCCAAACCTCGGGCGCCAACTCTGGTTTTTGGGACTTGGAATGTCACCTCACTGGCGGGGAAGGAGCCTGAGCTGGTGCGGGAAGTTGAGAGATACCGTCTAGATATAGTCGGGCTCACTTCCACTCACAGCTTGGGTTCTGGAACCACTCTACTCGACCGAGGGTGGACTCTCCACTATTCTGGCGTTGCCCAAGGTGAGAGGCGGCGGGCTGGTGTGGGCTTATTAATAGCCCCCCAGTTCAGCCGCCATGTGTTGGAGTCTACCCCGGTGAATGAGAGGGTCATCTCCCTACGCCTTCGGGTCAGGGAACGGTCTCTCACTGTCGTTTGTGCTTATGCGCCTAGCGGCAGTGTAGAGTACCCGGCCTTTTTAGAGTCCCTGGGGGGCGTGCTGGAAAGCGCTCCCACTGGGGACTCTGTCGTTCTACTGGGGGACTTTAACGCCCACGTGGGCAGCGACAGTGATACCTGGAGGGGCGTGATTGGGAGGAACGGCCTCCCTGATCTGAACCCGAGCGGTGAGTTGTTATTGGATTTCTGTGCTAGTCGCGGTTTATCCATAACGAACACCATGTTCATGCATAAGGGTGTCCACCAGTGCACTTGGCACCAGGACGCCCTAGGTCGGAGGTCGATGATCGACTTTGTAGTCGTTTCTTCTGACCTTCGGCCATATGTCTTGGACACTCGGGTGAAGAGAGGGGCTGAGCTGTCAACTGATCACCACCTGGTGGTGAGTTGGATTCGATGGCGGGGGAAAAAGCTGGACAGACCTGGCAGGCCCAAACGCATAGTGAGGGTCTGTTGGGAACGTTTGGCGGAGGCCCCTGTCAGAGAGGTCTTCAACTCCCACCTCCGACAGAGCTTCAACCAGGTCCCGAGGGAGGTGGGGGACATTGAGTCTGAATGGACTATGTTCCGCTCCTCCATTGTCGGTGCGGCTGTTCGGAGCTGCGGCCATAAGGTCTCCGGTGCCTGTCGCGGCGGCAATCCCCGAACACGGTGGTGGACACCGGAAGTAAGGGATGCCGTCAAGCTGAAGAAGGAGTTCTATCGGGCCTGGCTGGCTCATGGGACTCCTGAAGCAGCTGACGGGTACCGACGGGCCAAACGGAGCGCGGCTCTGGCAGTCGCCGCGGCAAAAACTCGGGCTTGGGAGGAGTTCGGTGAGGCCATGGAGGAAGACTTTCGGTCGGCCTCAAAGAGATTCTGGCAAACCGTCCGGCGACTCAGAGGGGGGAAGCGGTGTTCCACGAACACTGTTTACAGTGGAAGTGGTGCGCTGCTGACCTCAGCTGAGGATGTTCTCGGGCGGTGGAAGGAGTACTTTGAGGATCTCCTCAATCCCTCCGACACGCCTTCCGTAGAGGAAGCTGAGGCTGGGGACTCGGAGGGGGACTCGTCCATTACCCTGGCTGAAGTTGCTGAGGTAGTCAAAAAACTCCTCGGTGGCAAGGCTCCGGGGGTGGATGAGATCCGCCCCGAGTTTCTCAAGTCTCTGGATGTTGTGGGGCTGTCTTGGCTGACACGCCTCTGCAGCATCGCGTGGAGTTCGGGAACGGTGCCTCTGGACTGGCAGACCGGGGTGGTGGTCCCTCTTTTTAAGAAGGGGGACCGGAGATTGTGTTCCAACTACAGGGGGATCACACTCCTTAGCCTCCCTGGGAAAGTCTATGCCAGGGTACTGGAAAGGAGAATCCGACCGATAGTCGAACCTCGGATTCAGGAGGAGCAATGCGGTTTTCGCCCTGGCCGTGGAACACTGGACCAGCTCTATACCCTCACTAGGGTGTTGGAGGGTTCGTGGGAGTTTGCCCAACCAGTCCATATGTGTTTTGTGGACCTGGAGAAGGCATTCGACCGTGTCCCTCGTGGCATCCTGTGGGGGGTGCTTCGGGATTATGGGGTTCGGGGCTCGTTGCTACGGGCTGTTCGTTCCCTGTATGACCGGAGCAGGAGCTTGGTTCGCATTGCCGGCAGTAAGTCAGACCTGTTCCCGGTGCATGTTGGACTCCGCCAGGGCTGCCCTTTGTCACCGATTCTGTTCATTATTTTTATGGACAGAATTTCTAGGCGCAGTCAGGGAACGGAGGGTGTCTGTTTTGGTGGCCGCGAGATCTCGTCTCTGCTTTTTGCGGACGATGTGGTCCTGTTGGCTTCATCAAGTCAAGACTTGCAGCGTGCACTGGGGAGGTTTGCAGCCGAGTGCGAAGCGGCGGGGATGAGAATCAGCACCTCCAAATCCGAGGCCATGGTTCTCAGTCGGAAAAAGGTGGATTGCTCCCTCCGGGTTAGGGGGGAGTTGCTCCCTCAAGTGGAGGAGTTTAAGTATCTTGGGGTCTTGTTCACGAGTGAGGGAAAAATGGAGCGGCAGGTCGACAGACGGATCGGTGCGGCGTCTGCAGTAATGCGGTCATTGTACCGGTCTGTTGTGGTGAAGAGGGAGCTGAGTCGTAAGGCGAAGCTCTCAATTTACCGGTCGATCTACGTTCCTACCCTCACCTATGGTCATGAACTCTGGATCATGACCGAAAGAATGAGATCGCGGATACAAGCGGCAGAAATGAGTTTCCTCCGCAGAGTGGCTGGGCGCACCCTTAGGGATAGGGTGAGGAGCTCAGTCACCCGGGAGGAGCTCGGAGTAGAGCCGCTGCTCTTCCGCATCGAGAGGAGCCAGTTGAGGTGGCTCGGGCATCTGTTCCGGATGCCTCCTGGACGCCTCCCTGGGGAGGTGCTCCGGGCTTGTCCCACTGGGAGGAGGCCTCGGGGCAGACCCAGGACACGTTGGAGAGACTATGTCTCCCGGCTGGCCTGGGAACGCCTTGGGGTTCCCCAGAGGAACTGGAGGAGGTGTGCGGGGAGAGGGAGGTCTGGAGTACTCTGCTCGGACTGCTGCCCCCGCGACCCGGCCCCGGATAAAAGCGGAGGAAGATGGATGGATGGATGGATAGATTTCTCAACAATCAAACGGTTTTACTGGTACCTGATGTCTCCTTTGTCTTCTTGTTCCTTCCGTGTTCCATCAGGGATATGGAGGCTTTCTGGCAACTCTGCTCTTGTTGTCTTCTGATACCTTGTTCAAGTGTGGGGTGGCGGTGGCACCAGTCGTGGACTGGAAACTTTACGGTGCGGCCTGTAAAACTGTTACACACTATACACACACACGCAGCGATTGGACAAAATAGTTGAAAAACCACATTAAAATGACAAATTTCAAGTAACTAAATGACACCAAAGCAGCTAGTTATGGGGGGTTTTTTGTACCCCCCTCCAGTTTTTGCAATATCATTTTTCAAAGCTTCATAACTGAACCACAGGTATCTGTTCAGAACTGTTTTGTGCGTTTATTGGAGTTTTTGATAAATGGTAATGTATCAAAGTCACATGCTTCCTTTCGACTGCTTTCTGTTATTTATCTGTCAGATGGAAAGAAGCTTTTCTGCTGCAGAAGCTGAAAAACTCGTTTCAAACTGGGTATAAAAGGATGATATTGAGGTTTAAAAGGTTTTATCTGATTATATAAGCAATGCATCTGGAGCTCTGAAACTCTGAAAATTTCACAATGGTTAACTAAGTACCTCTTATGGGGTTCACCTCAAAGGTAAAGTGAGCACCAGGTACTGTTTATGAGCTCAAATTTTCTTAACAAATGTTCTAAACCAGCACTTCATCATTTTCAGAGGAAATCTGAGACTCAAAATACAGTAAGCAAAAGGGAAAGTATTATGCGTCCAAGCATATCAAAATAATAATTGAACTTACCGAAAGTACAGTCATAGTAAAATACAGCATATGAGCAATTAATCAAAAATAAAAGTATACCATCAGAAGTGAGAAATGTAAAAGTGTACAGCACACAATGCACACTGTCCTCATACTCTGCTAAGTGTAGCTCCATCCTTCCCCGTTTTCCCTTTAGAAGCGGCTCTGGTCACACCTGGTTCTTGTTTCTTCCAGGTGCAGCTGTCAGTTCAGGCTGCGAGTGAACATGCGGCTCCACTTTAACACAATGTGTCCATGTGGCTTCATGTAGGAGCCAAACTGCGCACCATCAGTTGTTGGAAGGCCTGGAAAAGTGGCTCAGAAATGACTCCATGAATACAATATTACACCTGTGCTGCGCCTGTCAGGACTTTTCACAATGACTTCTAAATTTTCCCCAGTAAATAATACTCCTCTGGAGTGCAGAATGAGTATGAGAAAATACTGAGAGGCCGAAGAGAAGAGCCCTTCTTGCAGCAGAGGTGCAGGAACCCTTGGTGAAAAACCACGTTCCTGAATAAAGGGCTCCTCAGAGAGGAGGGCTGTAGCGGTACCTTCATCTCCCTGCAGTCCATTAGTCTCATTGGTGCTTCTGCTGAACTCGAGACATACAGTTTAAATCCCAGAGTAGGTAACGCACTCATATTTACACTCACATGTAACCATTAAGGTCAGCGGTGGGCTAGTTGACAGTGTAGTGCTTTGTGCCACTGCCTTCACATCCAAAGTTTGCCAGTTGAAAACTCATTTAATGCTGTAGTAGCCTTGAGCGAAGTACTGGTACAAGTACTGCAAAAATGACCGAACTGTCGAAATGGGTACTTTTTAAGTTGTTTTGAAGAAAAGCATCAGTTACATGAATAAACATTTTGATGAAAACAATGTTTCTTTTGCCTTCAGGTACTATTCAACAGTGCAGAAGATTGTGTTTATCTTGCTAATATCGTATCTGATGCACGTTAATCTAACTTTCGAGTATTTTTATATTTGTTTTTAGGCTCTGCATTCACCGAGAGATACTTTGGATTCCCAACAAAGAAGGCCTACAAATACCAGGTAAGACTGATGATGAAACTGTCTGCTGGAGTCCCACAGTGAAATGCGAGTGTATTTTTTTGAGATGAACTTTAAATGTTGCTTGAAATTACATGCCTTTTATATGTTTCTTTTCACAGATCTTCAGTCTTCTTTCCAATATGACCAGAACATACCAACACAAATTCTTAATTATGCACGGAACAGCAGATGGTAAGAATTATTAAATGCACCCTGCTAGACATTCTGACACTGCAATATGTGATGCTGAAGGATGTACACTTGTTACCAAAACTAGCTCATGTCACTCAAGTCCTGCTGCTAAATCCTTTTGAAAGTATTGTTTCATTTAAAGCTTAAAATGTTTCCCCTCATACTGAATATAAATAAAACAAAATTGTCATTCCGTAAAAATGAATTCCTCAAGTTACTGCAGCTCCAAATGACCATTTGTTCGAACAAATAGTAGCTAAACCTTGACCATCACGTCTCTGTGTTTCTCCCAGATGATAATTACCGTTCCTCGTCAAATTCATTCCTCCTACATCTCCATTCTTTGTCTCTTCTTTTTCAGCTACTGTGCACTTTCAGCATTCTGCAGAGTTGGTGAAGCTCCTTTCGACATTGAATATCAACTACACACTACAGGTATGCTGTTCATGGTGAAAACGTGCAAAAATCACAGTTGTGACTCAAGTACAAATAGCGTCTTTACAGTTCAAAATAGAAAATGCAAAAATACTCAGAAAGTGCAGAAATATTACACAGGTCAACAAAACAATATAATGCCAAAATGGTCCAAAAAACTGACTTCCCATATGATAAGGTGTGTGCTTGTAAAGACAGAAACGTTTTTTTCATCTTATTTTCCTAACATCTTCTGTTATCTAGCGAAAAGGAGCCGTGTTTTAATGGTCACTTGACGACCGGAATAGGAGTGAAACACAACTTGACATCAATTCGCTTCATGGAGCTTAAAACAAATACAAAACAAACAAATACATTGTACAGTCAGTAAGTTCTAGGACTGACATTCTTTTCTCGCCCTTTGGCCTCTCCCTCAACAAACCTATGAGACCAGTATGAAAAGAGAACTTTACTGTCTTTCGTTGTGCTCCTGTCATCACAAGGCGAGAAACACATCCTCTTTTCACATGCCTCTTAGTACAGATGAATATCGACCCGAAATTACAACTGTTTGGCAAATGTTAAACAAATCCTGCTTCATGTAAGTACAAATAAGCTCTTTGAGAAGATTGCATTTCTTATCCCCCTGCACATGCTTCAGGACCATTAGGTTTCTATCATCCTCATTGCCATTTGATACCAAGAGCACCTTTACAACCATCCTGACAATGAACAGCTTCAGTATAATCGACAAAATTACCCAGAGCATCACCATTGTTTCCGTCCTTTGGAACACAGCAGAAGCACAGTTTTATGTTTTATTTAGGATTGCTAAATGTGGAGTCTCTAATGAACTTTGCCATCTCTGGAGAGGCGTGAAACAGGTTGATGAGGGTCACTTGCTGGCCATTGATCTGCTGCAGGTAGTGTAGTAGCACTCATCTTGCCTGCTGTTTAATTTTTCATTATGTAGCTCCTGGTGTTGGCCATACAATGAGAAACATCATAGTGAATATATAATGTTCATAAAAATGAGATTAACTGAAGTCATGTTGGGGAGTTGGATCACTGTGTCTAAACAGCCTGGTAAACCGAAGGTTTACAGAAGTGACCTGAGTGTCTTTTTTTTTTGTCCAGATCTTTCCGGACGAAGGCCATGAAATTATTTCCACACGGAGCAGGTACTACATGCTTACTTCTGTGGTCACCTTCTTCCGGGAATGTTTCCAGGAAGTGTTTCCCGTCACAAAGGACACCAAAGAAGGGCAATAGATTTCCATCTTGATGTTCAGGGGTCTGTTGGGAGTTGATAAACAGCAGGGAGTGAAGACGTTGTGTTGATTCCACAGAGATATGCGTTTGACACAATGTTACGCAAAAACAATGGGAAAGTGTGGTTTATGTGCATCATGCAGATAATCCATACTTGTCCAGCATGAGCAAGAGAGTGAAATATACCATAAAGGATAAACTGAAAGTTTTAAAAAGTTGTAAGCAGTAGCAAGAAGATTTTCACAGAAAATAGTAGAAAATAGAAAATATACATCTTTATATATAACATATTGTTTATAATATGTTACGGTACTTTATTTCATACTTTAACATGTGCATAATAGATAAGAAATTTCAGTGAACTCTTTGCATCATGAGTGGAGATCATAAGTAAAATATTCAAATTTGCATTAAACCAAAAAGCCATTTCCACTGTTTCTTGAAGAAAAAAATACGTGTTCTCCACCCTAGTAAAGTTAGCCAAATTTTACTAAAATATGAAAAACTATGACATTCATCAGGTTTAAAAAATGGACCACCTGAAAATGAAATCTAAATAACAGCAACAAAAGAGTTGAATACCAGATAATAATGTAAATGATTATAGTGCTGAAAATGTGTGAATATCATCAAAATAAAAAAAAGCCCACTAAATCTATAAATTACCGGTAAAAAAGTTAAGTGGACCCTGCACTGACCCTGACTCTTGGTTGTATTGTTTTCCTGAAACATTGTTACGGTTCCCTTTGAGAATGACAAACATGGAATTTGATTTGTTGTCAAGTTACACGGATCTTGATGAACTTGCATGGGAAAAACACACCAACCTATAATTTTTCATGCAAAAATTCTAATGTACTCAGTATAAACCTACACATATTTTTAAAATACCAAAATTAAGTATACAAATCCTTAAATTCCACTAATTTTTCAGCGTTGTCTCCCTCCATTTGACAACTGTGTGTTTTTTGCTGTGAATTTGTACACTCATAGTGTGAAGATGATGTATGCAGACAGCGAGTACTGATTGCTAACCAGAGTAAAGGAAATTAATGTTTTACACCTCATTTTCACAGATCACAGTTTAAGAAAAACCTCAGGCAGAATGTAGCGGCAATAATTCAGGATTTAAACCATTCTGTTCTGTCCAGTATTGCAGTACTTTGATGTGCTTTCCTCTAAAGATGGACTTGTGACTTTGACGTGCCCTTCTGGCAAACTGTGGACTGATAGAGACCGAGATCTTCCAGCCCTATGAGCTTCAACAGCTTGTTCTTAGTCCTTTAAATTCGGCTCTTGCGCACTCGTACGGATCTCTGTAGAGCAGGTAACCGCACCTTTGGGATTGTTTTACAACATACAGTAGGTCACCTAAAACCCACATCCACACTTTTTCCCATCCTTATATATTTAAACAATATTTTCAATAAAGATATATTGCATAATTTTTTGTGTGCTGTTTGTTTAATGATTACGACTTAGATGATCAGGTCACATTTAGCAAACATTTCATGCAGAAATCGGATAAATCCAAAAGGTTCACTAACGTTTCTAATATTATCTTTTATGCTAGATTACTTAGCCATGTAAGTCCTTTGGTCGCGTATTGTCACTTTTATCGCATCTATTTCATCTTATTCTGAATATTTATTTATTTAAGTGAAATAATCTCTGTAAATACATACTCTTCAGTAGTGTGACATTATAAGCTGTTTTGGAGAAAAGCATCAGATAAATGTGTGAAGAAAAACACAGTGACTTTTTTCTTCTGTGCCAGTAAACATAAAATCTGTATTTTACCGAGATCTCTGACTGCTGTCATTTTACATGGTTTATTGTCCTCGAGCATCCCTGATTCTTCTCATTAGTTTTAACATCGCACCATGGTGGTTATTGGTCAGGGAAAGTGATAAATAGTTCCTTCTTTTCCAACATGAAACTGTTAAGAGACATAACACAATGCTACACAGACGATATACTGTATACACAGTATAATGAGAGAGAATTGTGAAGTTGTATGAAAAGAAATAAAGAAAAAAAACTGAACTGAAACTGTAGAAAAACTTAAGGAAAGGTACCATGTACATACAGTTGCACCCTGAGATTTATCCATTTAGGTTATAAGAATTCAACATTATGATGACTTTCGTGTAATATCCCTACTTCAGCTTCTGGAGCATCTTTTCAGATTTATGAGGACCGAACCTGCATCTCACATGGTTCGTCGCAGCTGAGCAGCACAAGACCAGTGGGGGGAAGACTGTAACAGCATTTCTTTTTAATTCTTTTCAGTTTTATTTTTGTTGTCTTTAAATTTTTCTTTGTGAATGTACTGTATAGCAATTACATTGTTCCTAATGGATCTCTCATGTGTTGCAAATTTCTCAAACTGAAATGTACTGTCTGAGGTTTAACAGACTATTCCAGACAATGTTTCATTCATTTCATTAGCAGTTCTCTCCAGTTCATTTTCATTTATTTGTGCTATAAGACAACAAGTCCCAGACCCACATCCACCCTCCCATATAAACAGCAAAATTAACAAGACCAAAATTTACAAAATCCATCCTAAGAAAAAACAAACAAAAAAATACAATAAGACACAAATTTCAAGTAAATCAATTCTTATAGACAGCTACATGATCAAAGATATCTCAAAAAATATACGTATGTACACACTCTGCTGTACTGTACAAAATACCATATCTTTATTGTGGAGAATATGAGAGGAGGTGGTGAACGAATTGCACTTTTGCCTTGTGTGTCATAGTCATGTTTTTGACAAGAAAAGAGGAACAATGCAATTCATTGTGCATCAATCAAAAAAATGGTGACTTTCAAGGATGGGCGGAAGGGGACCCCCTCCACCCCCCACCCCCGATGACTACCACAACACATATATACATGGTAAAGTCCGAAGCAAAGCTGAAACTAGAAACACCCATGCACTGCATAATCGTAGGTGGAGGTTATCCAAATGTGGAGAGAGATGATCTTAGTTCAGTGAGGTCCAAAAATTATAGGTTGCCATGATATGTGAGAATTCCTTTCGATTTCCCTGTGGGAGTCACTCCTTTAAGGAAATCCTCCCTGTACCATTCTTTCAGACTCTGCAGCTGTCCCTGCAAGACTTTGACAATCTCCTCTAGCTAATATGTGGGTGACGACCATTGTGGCTCCGGCAGTCAATACAGAAACAAATGATCAAGTCCCATTGCTGCTCCCCTCATCTTTCTACTCCTCTTCTTCTGGTTCATCTGGTACAAGCAATATATCTTCTCGGAGACACTCTCTGAAGTAGGTAATAAGGGATGTGTAAAAGTGCTGCTGGCTCTTCTGGGAGAAAAAATGGCCCTCATCTGGGTACATCTGCAACAGAACAAAGTGGTTTAGTGCGCATGGGAGGGACAGTTTCAGTTACAGCATCTGCCTACAAAAGTGTTGGGTACACATTAGTATTGGTGTCAAAGTGACATTTCACAAACTTCTACAAAAAAAGGAGAAAAACACAACTAAATAAAACATGGTTACATTTAATTTAGCTGCTAAATACAGGTTTGTATGAGGTTTATTAAAATCATCTGCTTCTTAAGAAGCTAACAGTTACGATGAAACTAAGCTCACTGTGGAGGGAAGAAAAGTTTGTACTTTTTCGTTACTTGGTGTTTTCAAGTGTATATTTGTAGTATACGCAGTGACCATAATTCAGGCTACATACCTGCATAGTGTAGTTTGCACCAACTTTAATAAGGTGTTTAATCAGCTCAGCTGAGTGCTGAAAATGAACATTGGCTGAAAGGCAAAAGGCGTATGTATTTCAGCATGTACTTGAAGAAAAACATACGGACACATGTCTGCCACTGAACTTAAGCAGCAAAATCTATAATGCAAACATTATCATTCAGTTTTTAGGTTCTTTGCTCACCGTCTGCTGTTCCATGCACCAGCATAAGGTTTTGTCCTCGTAGTCCTTGGACATCCTGGAGAACACTAGAAAACTGGAGAACATTTGAGATGTTAACATCACTAGTCATGACTTATGGTAAAATTAAGGACCTCACACAGGAATATCACATGACAATCTCATTTCTCATTAATATCTCAATCAGATCACAAATGGGAATCTCAGCAGATGCATGCCAGAGCTACACCAGCTTTTTGGAAGTTCTCATTCTCAGAATTTGCCGAGACATTGCGTAGGTGGGTTACATTTATCAAATTTAGTGAAACAAACAAAAAAAAATGCACATACAGAACAGATCCCAGTACAGCGGTTCCCCTATCTGCAAACTTTATTTGGACCAGGAGCTGGTTTGCAACTCGAGAGTTTGGAAGCCAAATGTAATGCAAATCAGACAAGGGGCTCATAGACAATTCTGTATTTAACTACTTATGTAATGTACACTTGCAGTGGTTATTGGTTTAAGTGATGAGGTGATTGTACTAAGTGACTGTGGTGAAATGCACTTTTGACTATTCTGAATCACACATTGTTTTGATCAAGACTGTCTGCAAAATTTCAGCACCGCGGACAGCTCTGTGGTCGGATGGAAATTGCGGGGGCTTTTTGGATGGGAATAGAGTGGTAAGGCACAATGTTTCCTTCGGCTCTCTTTCTCTCCACACACACACACACACACTGAAACTGCTGGTCCAAAGCAGGGTTGCGGCAAACCGGGGCCTAACCCAGCATCACCGGGTGCAGTGCTGGAGGGGGAAGGGACACACTGAGGACAGGATGCCAGCCCGTCGCAAGACACCCCAAGCAGGACTCAAACCCCAGACCTGCTGGAGAGCGGGACCTGGCCAAGCTTGCTGCACCACCGCACCCCCCGCCCCCGTCTTGCAACCCCTCCTAGGAAATTTATGCATGTGCCTGGGTGTTTTGAGTCCCCTGGCAGAGGTTTTTATGACATGAAGCCATAATGAAGAAGCATCGCATCCCCAGAGCAACACCACTGTGCTGTTGCTCCTCTGTGGCTCCGGTAAACGATTCTCAGAAAACTTTGTAACAGCAAAAAGTTTGATACTCAAAAGTTCATAAGTTGGGAACATGAGAATAAGGTGATGTTTCACTGGTAAGAACAGCATATAAGTGCTATAAAACAAAGACTGAGGAATTATGCTCCCCAAGTCCTCACATCTAACAAAACCTACCACTGCTTGAAGGGATGAGTTTAGAGAAACTGCATGGAACTAACCCACATTACTCTGTTTGGTCAGCAAATGAATTGGAATTAAAAGCTCACTTTCGGTTTCACTGTCTTAGGAGGAAGCTCCTATAGATAAACTGGGCTTCTGGTATCAGAGCTGTACAATGAACTGTGAAACTTGAGTTGAGAGAGAAGCAAAGGAGCAGAGCGAGTCAGTTCTGCATGTGTGTAATGGATGTTTTCTTAACTTAATACCATAAAGGCACCACATCCCGATTTTTGTTGATTTTCTTATGAAGACCCTTGCTGTTCAAGAAACCTCCGTCCCACCCATCATGGCCACCTCCAACTCTTAGCTATATTTGGCATTTATGATGTAGCTTATTATCTTTTCAAGTGTATTAATTCATAGGTTGACCTTTTGCTGGCTATAGTACTCTGCTTCTTGTACGTACTGGTACCCTGTGGTTTTGACATTAATAACCTATTGTAACAGTTTATTAGGTGAAAATAGCCGAATGTGTTCAGCATGAATGTTTAATCTCTACTTGAGATGACTTCAATGTATTTAAAGTGAAAAGAGCAGTGGACGGAGTGTTTAAACAGGTTATCAGCTAATACAATAGGTGGACAGTCATCAGTTTACCACTGACCATTTCGCTGTTGACGTTTTTGGGATTCTGAACTCTAAACTGATCCTTCTGCCCTGACTGAACATTTTCTACCCGAGCTTCTAACTCCTCACTTACCGAACTACCAATCAAGTTCCTCAACCAGGCTTCCAAAAGCTCCTTACCTTGTCTAGAGCTGAAGTGAGCCAGACCCCTCACGTTGTCCCAGTTGAAGGCATGTCCAGTATTACCTGAATGAGCCCAAATTGAAAGTTTCTTGTAACTTTGCCCCATGTGAGGATGCTCACAGATGCCACAATATATTCTGTAGACACAGGACTTTTCGAAGTCCATGATAGTCTACTTGTGTGTCAGAGTACTTGCATGTGAGAGTAGTCAACCGGGACAGAGTGAGGATCCTGGCCCCAATGCAGCTGTATATATGCTAAAGAGCTTCTGGAATCCTGTTTCTCCAGACCAGATTCTTGCATATGGACTGGGATGCTGGTTCCGGGCCAGTGAGGGGGTAAGTAGGTCATATAGCACAGTCTCAAGTGATGCAAATGGGATCAAAACATCTGGAAAACTGAAAAGCTCAACAATAAAAGGTCAGCTTGCCACTGATTTTGATCAGCTAATCACCACTGTCCACCTGTCCGGGTTGCATGGCAACCTATATCAACACAGTCATACCACCCTCTGTGATGATGTCACTTTGATGATGAAATATTTACACCAAGCATGAAAAGTTCAAATCACTTTATCGTCAAGCTAAATTCTCCCAAGCTACTAATCTTCTTTTAGCGCTAACATTTTAACAGCTATGGCAGTGCAAGTCGCCTCAGGCAAAACTGTCATATACACACACACATAAATAAATAAATACACACATACTTTCTGAACCGCTTGTCCCATACAGAGTCACAGGGAACCGGAGCCTACCCGGCAACTCAGGGCATAAGGCTGGAGGGGGAGGGGACACACCCAGGACGGGACACCAGTCCGTCACAAGGCACCCCAAGCAGGACTCGAACCCCAGACCCACCAGAGAGCAGGACCTGGTCCAACCCACTGCACCACCGCACTCCCCAGCTAAATAAATAAATAAAACTAAAATCAGAGTTCTTCAGCAGGTAACACATACAGCTTTGTGAAACAGGCCATAGTCACTGGTTTAAAATCTGAAATTCAGTGTTTAATTTTAGAGAATGTTTGCACTTATTGTACTCTGTATGTCTACAGCTGTGCATATTTGGTTTCATTCTAACCAAAAAGTCAATTGATGCGGTAGAACTTGAGAGAAAATAATGTGTCACAGTACAATTTTACATCCCTCAGTGGCGTAACACAATCGATGGCTGAGGGATGTACTGTGATGTGTCAAACAGCTGTTGTTGCCGCTTTTTTCCTGGCTGTGCTTGGCAGCTTGTTTCCACAGGCATGAAAACCTGTAAGCTCTGTATACATGGAGCTAAGAGAAGTGTGTTTTCAAGAAAGCGGCTTACCTGATACGTGCTGTCATCTCTTACAGGCATGCCAAGGAACCGCTCCGAAAAAGCAGATGCTGTTAAATTTGAAAAAGGGTACATTTTATAAGAAAGCTATAAACAGATTTTTTTTTTTTTTCAAATATTCACGCGAATTGAGCACCCTACAATGATTTCAACACATTTGCAATATTACTTCAGCATCTACTTAATACAATATATAGTCGTTTTGCAGGTTTTTGATGTTGGATGATATCACGTACACCTTTCCAAGCCATTCTTGACATGCTTGTATGTTTGGGATACTTGTCGTTTTGCACGATCCGGCTTTAGCTTCAGCTTCAGCGCACAAACTTATGGCCTCACAATATCTTCTACAATGAAACATTCTCCAGCTGATGAGCATGGCTGTGACCATGCTTCCAGTATGGCTTTAAGTCGCTGGAAATTGATTCGGACAGGTCCGCTACAGGTCCGGTCCAAATCAGGTCCCGCTGAATTTTAACAGCGGACTCTAATTACCCCTTAATTTGGCTGTTTAAAGTTAGGGGGCAATTTTTTCCACAAATATGACTCACCGATCCCTTTCATATAACTGTTTCTGTTTTGGCATTTTGTATTCCAACTGGGATGCCTGAAAAGCAGTTTTCACAACAAAATCTGTTCTGAGCTCACAGATTGACACGTATGAGGTACTTCATTGGTGCCCTGTGGTACCCAGTGTACCTCACGACTTTCAGCATATAATTTACTACTGTTAATGGACTGGGTTACATCATCAACTAAGTTACATTGTCACATCATAACTTTCAAAATAAGCAGCCAAGGATCAATTTGTTTTTCATTAAAAGGCATCAATTTCTCTGCCATGCTTCAGTAGATAAAGAAGAGATGTGGAAAATAGATGAGCAATACAGCCTGAAAAGCGTTACCCCAGGAGGAACACAAGACCTTGTTGTTACCCTTATAGTAGAGATGCTACAGACATGACTGTGTGCTACACTACAGGTAAGAACCATGTGTTCACATCTGCCCGGGAACGTGCAGGTAGGAACGCGATGCGAAAACAGTATTTTCTCTCGCGCACAACGTGTACGTTTGTTTTGGATTTGTATACGAATTTGGGTAACATCAAATAATATCAAATAATCATTTGCTGCAAAAAAGTATGTAATGAGACATCTAATACATTCATTAACAGGCAACACAAAAATATGAAAGACACATGACATTTATCACTCATGATGGAACTTGTTATTTATACATTTAAAAATTTCATATTATTTGGCTCACCATAAAGTTTCCAGTCTGTTACTGGGGAAACTGTAACTGCACATTTTATCAAATTTTCAGTTGACTTAAGCATCATTAATGCTACATATCCCCCATAGCCCTGTGGGGGGAAAAAGACCAGTATAATTATACAATTCAGTAAACAGTTTTATTAGTAAACAATATTGTTTTACTACAATGTAATTAGAGTTGGATGAAATGAAGCTCTCTGTGAGAATGGCTCAGTTTCTGCACTAGATGTGGTACAAACCAGCTGAACTAACTATATGCAGGATGTTGTGCTACAGGAAAGAGAAATCATATTCACACACACATTTTCTGAACCGCTTGTCCCAGACGGGGTCGTGGGGAACCGGAGCCTACCCGACAACACAGGGCGTAAGGCTAGACAGGGAGGGGACACACCCAGGACAGGACACCAGTCTGTCGCAAGGCACCCCAAGCAGGACTCGAACCCCAGACCCACCGGAGAGCAGGACCCGGTCCAACCCACTGCGCCACCGCACCCCCCCCTCACAGTCACAATATAAAACTTGATTTTGCATCCTATTCTGTCATAAAACCTGAACCCACCTGTCAAGCAAATACAGAAAAAGTCAGCACCACTTAAACTCATGCTGGGATTGTCAGACTTAGTGATAAAGTTTACCTTCCCAAAAACTCCTATTCGTGTACGGTCAATATACGGACTCTTCAACATGAACCTGTAATAACAAAAGTATTCACAGAGTAAGAATTTCATTGTATGGTGTAACAGACTGTTTACTGTACATATGATAATAACCTCTTGAATCTTGAATCTATTCAGTTTTGACTCATTTAATCAAATCCCACCCATAAACAAAAATATTGTAAATGTCAGAATAACTGTGATAAACAGCTTTGGCAGTGTGTTGTGAAATTTACACGAGTTTATTAAAATTAACTGAAAGCCCATCGCGTGAACAAGAAGAGGAACATACTCCACAGCTGCTATTTGGTCCTTCACATCCACGGTCCCCAGGGTCTGGTGAATTGCGTGCAGGACCCTTTGGCCCTGAAATCCGGCTCCCCTGCCATCCAGTCGGGCCACAATGATGTTGTCAGAACTGACCAGAACTGAGTCCCAGTCGAGCTGGAACTGATCACTCACCAATTGGCTTCCAGGAGCCCCATCACTACAAATTAATAAGTCAAAAACAATTATTGTGGATGGTAAGTACTGAAAGTATTTTTTTAAATTACGTAGAATTAAACAAGCTTTTAAAGGAAAATCTTTAGGAAAATATATCATACAAATAAAGCGGGTTGGCAAACTAAACCCTCGCTCACTATCGGTAACTACGAGTCCAAGTCAGAGTCACAGCGGTCCAAAACCTATCCTGGAAACATATGGCACAAGGCTAGTTGAGAGCACGGCCGGAATGGGATTCCGGTCCATTGCAGGATGCACCTGCAAAGCATGTCTTTGGACTGTGGGAGGGAACCCACCAAAATACTGGGTAACATGCAAACTCTGAGCTGCATTCAAACCAACACCCTATCAGCTCAGTTGCTGCAAAGCCAAAGTGCTACCTGCTATGCCAGCATGCTGCTCCTTGAGCCCTAACCTTAGGGCTACATTTCATCTCCTTAACAATGTACTGGACTTCTGCAATACTCTGTGCACTATTTGTTCCAATTTCTTGGTTTTTCACTCCCTCGACAGGAATAATTGACCATTATCATACATGCGTAAAACATACAAGCAGGTTTTAGCATGCCGTTGTACATTTCAAGAGCCCTTGAGAAATCAGCGAACAATGGTGCAGTTGATACCTACACAATCATCAGAAGGCCATAGTGTTTTGATTCAGAGAAGTCAAGTGGATAAGAAATTTTCAAAGGTAGGTCTAAAGGAACAAAGATGAGTTAGTAATGCTGGAAGGGTAAGGATAACAATAGAATTAAAGGTATACAATAATGCAAAGAATTGATGAAAATAACTTACCAAAGTGATCAATCACAACAGATCTGAACTCAGAATGATGGATCTTTTTATTCCACAAAGCAGCTTTCAGCACAGTGTTATTCTCCAGAATGAAGTAGTCTATTTAAGGAGATTCTACAGTCATAAATACAGACCAGCAAGTGACTAACATCACCAAATATTGGACTGTGGTTTACAGTTTAACTGCAGAGATTTACTCGAAACCATTTTTCATAACTATGCATAACAATGACCCACCAATCCATTAGACTGGCACCACAACCTTACATCACACATGTAACACATATTGAAGAAAGCCAGGCAACCAGTGGCATGTACTGTATGGTGATGTGCACTTCCTTCAGGACCTGTGGCCAAAAGGTAGCGAACTCACTTGTTCGGTAGATTGCTTAAAATACATTGAAGCTGCATGCAAAGCCTGTAAAATATCTAATATAATATAACACATAAAACTGTAAAAATAGAAGCGGCAAAAGCATAAGCTATGTAACTAAAAATAATAGCCCTAGACACACTGAAACACACCTGTGACATTAGCCATTTACAACCTCAACTGAATAGTCAAAAAGGGTTAAACTGTGTAAAGTGCAGTTGAAGAAAGAAGATGTGGCATTCGTACTCACTAGTGGCATTATGAAGACTACGCAGGATCACCGTTGGGACACCAGGGCCTAGTAGTGTGAGGAGAAAAAACAACATTTTGCTTCTTCAAATGTGTGAGATTGCACACTCATCCACAGGTGTAGAGATACTGTATACTGGGGTTTCAATCAGTGGCACTGCAGTCAGAATAGATTATTCCGGAATTCAACTGCCTACCGTCTATTGATTTATACTACTCAAAGTATCTATTTAACATCTTCCTTTCAACAAAATCAAGAATCATTCTGTTGCTGCAATTAAACTCGTAGGCTTTATAGTTCCATTATTGTTTACAACGGATTTGTGATAAAGACAAGTATCATACTATGGTATGTACTATATATTAATGCATACTGGCAGGCAGAAAAGTTAGAATTAAACGTTTCAAGAAGCATGCATGGCTGTTTAAAGAGAAATTTTACAAAAATCCATTCAGTTTCCTTTTTACGTTTACCATAGTAGGAATTTACACCTACTGCAATACAACTTTTACATGTAATACAAGTACCTAGTAGAACCCAATACTTAACACACCTAACACAACTTTTGTAGCTATTTAATAAAAGAAACCTTCTCACAGTTCTTCTGCAAAAACTGGAACGCTTTTCAGAAAGATTTTTTTTTATTATTATTATTATTCATTACGTAGGATGAGGGGGCACGGTGGCGTAGTGAGCTTGGCGGGATCCTGCTCTCGGGAGGGTCTGGGGTTCGAGTCCTGCTTGGGGTGCCTTGTGATGGACTGGTGTCCTGTCCTGGGTGTGTCCGCACCCCCTCCAACCTTGCGCCATGTGTTGCCGGGTTAGGCTCTGGTTTACCGTGCTTGGGACAAGCGGTTTCAGCCAGTGTGTGTGTGTAAGAGAGATTTTTAGGAGTTACAATGAGGTGGTTGCTATAATCCTGAACCCACTGCGGAAACAAATCTGCACCCCTGCAATAATAAATGTTAACATACTGTATTATTGCTATTATTATTTACTGACAATTGATTTCCTCTTCTTCTACTGGTATCTAAATACTGTTCCTGCACTTCTTTCTGACACTTGACGTAGACCAAACACCGTGTTCGGCAGTGAAAGCCTTGTGTTCCAGGTCCAGGTGTGTTCCATGCGTACTGTCCTAAGGGAACTTGAACGTCCCCCCAGGTGCCTCTCACCTTTGCAGTGCAGGATGACGTGCTGCTGGCCAGGACTCATGTCAGCATCAAAGTAGGAGCAGTGTGTCTTGTTCAGGTCGCATGTCAGACAGCGGCGAGGAAATAAGCCAACCGTGGAGACACTTAGAGGAAGCAAAAGAAGAAACCACTTTATTGGCCTTTATTTCTGGCAGCTCAGCTGTAACACAGAAGTTCTTACTCCGATTACAGCAGAAAAGTAGCAGAACATGAGTCTGGACGGTTAATATCACCAGCGCAGTTCCGCTGTGAGCTCTCAGACGGGACCAGAAAACATTCATTTGTTGCATTTAAGCGCAATGTAATGCACATGCGTGTACTGCCTTACTGACGATTAGGAAACTAAGTGAATTGCCACTGGGTAACTGGAAAAATGTACGTTTCTCAAAACATTGTTAGTTTGTATCTATCTGTACAAGATCTAGATCAATGTGTAATTCCTGAGCATTTATGAGGAAATACTGCTGATGTGGGGGGTGCAGTGGAACAGCAGGTTTGGTCGGGGCCTGCTCTGTGGTGACTCTGGGGTTCGAGCCCTGCTTGGGGTGAAGGAATGTAAAACACTCTGAACTTGAAATAAACGTCACATTTCAGAACTCCCAAGCTGCTGCAAGAACATCATTTCCTTTTTTCCTGGTCCGTTTCCTTAATTAATGTGTCGAAAGCGTGATGAAAAACAAAGAGGTTTTTTTTTTTTGAGTCACCTGAACAGCTGTCTCCGTCTTGAAGAACCTTCAGTGCTTAGGAAAAATCTGAGAGCAAAAACACAAACAACAATAAGGAAAAAAAAAAAAACAGCACATCCAACAACTATATGCAAAATTTACAGGCATTACTGTAGCTCTGAAAAGTTCAAATTTGTATGTATTATTCAGAGCGCAGCACAAACCGCAAGTTGATTCCTGAGTTTATTCTCTCTGTCCTTGGAAAATCTCAATTGACTGACCTTTTTTATTTCTCAAAGTCTAAGTTACTCTTCGGTCTTATTAAAATTTGTCATTTATTCCTCGTGTTTATGCCCAGGAAGAGTTGTCAGTGTGTAATGTGGCGCGTGTATTGAACATATTGACTTTTACATGTTTTGGTGTTTTAAATTATCCTGCACTGCATGGCGAACTTGTGGCCCCATTCCACAATTATCGAATTGCTGTGACATTTTCTCCTAAGCGTAACTGTATTACGGAGACTCAGTTATGTGCTTGAAAGGATATAATAAGAAAATTATCTAACTTATTATTTTAATTATTAAAGAATTAATATATTTTTTTAAAATACTGTGTTTCATACTGTATGTATACTGTGTGAAGCTGGGTTTTCTTTTAGGACTCTTGTTGTACCCAGTGCTGGATGGGATTTGAAGATTTATTTTTGCTTTTTTCAGTTTCACACCCTTCTTCATGTGTCCAATGCATGTCCAAACAATGGCTAATATTAATGCGTAGCACACTGTGGTCTTTTTTTGTTTTATTTATTTATTTATCAGTAGTTTTCCACCTGAAAATTTTTTGACGAGTACCTGTACTTGAGCGATTGATTTTTTATTTTTTTTTTAAAGTAACAATATCTTTTTGAAACAAATGTTCTAAAAAAAAAAAAGACTCACATTTTTTGATTAATTTCATCAAATCCCAAAATTTTGGTCACTTCCCAGTTTCCTGAGGTCAAATGGCGAACGTCGCTTTGATCGACTCTGGACTGGGACGGAAAAGAAAAAATATAAAGAAGACAATAAGAAAACTTTGAATGTACAGTATTGTCTAGCAACTTTTCTGTAAATCCAACAGTGTATCGGTACCTGAGCTGTTCGCCTGCAGCCCCAACATCCCTAGACTGTCAGAATCCTATCCAACCAGCTGCCATTGTTGCTCTTGTGATCACTGTGGATCACTTGATTTTCTGTGTGCTTTCTTCTGTTTACTTGTTTTAAACTCCTGTGTGTTTATTCCCCGTTCTTCTTTTGAGTTTCAGAGCACAAACTGATGCCCTGACATTCTGCTGTAGAATTTCTTGATGGAATTCATTCAACCTTCAGCGACTGCTGGCCATCCAGGCCGTGAGGGATCGAAGCAGCCCCACGACATTAAGCTCCCTCCGCCATGGTTCATAGTTGCGATGAGGTTTTGTTGCGAGTATGCAGTGTTTTGACCAAATATAATGCTGCGTACATTTACCAAAACGCTGCACAGCCCAGTGCCGACTTCTGTCTCATCTGTCCGCAGAACATTGTTCAGAAGTGTGTCACACAGAAATCACACACACTTATTTGCTTGCACAGTCATACGCGAAGGGCAATTTGCCTCTTGCCAGTAGGACACCCTGTACTCCCGTCTTTCAGCCTGAAATTAACAAGCTCCTGCAACCCCTTCATTTTCAGGTGTTTCACTTGTTTGTTTCAGCTGTTTACAAACTCAAATAATCAGCTGCGGGGTGTCACGGTGTCCGCCCGGAGCGGAAGCGCCGGACCCAAGCGCGGAACACAGGAAAGTTTCACGAGGGGAAATCCGAAAGACGTGGTCACGAGACAAACAAAGGGTCACCGATGAACATATGTTGTTGAAGGGACAATCCGAAAGCCGTAATCCGAAGAGATAAGCGAGAGGTCGAGGAGTACCAAGAATGGAGATGTAGGGATTCGGGAGAAGGAGCTGGGGAGTACGGACTAGGAAGGGCAGGACAGGAAAGATAAGCAGGTAGATGCACAGGAGACACGCGAGTAACAATTCTGAACAAGGTTCCGCGTCTGACTGCGCTCTGAACCTTCCTTTTATGCGCCCGTCCCCTGATCCGCCGCAGGTGATCCTCGTTGCGCCGAGGTGGAGGGCGTGACACAGGGTATGATGGCCTGTATGCACATCTCCTTTAAAAGCGTGTTTCTGTCGTTTGGCAAACTTGTTACAGACAAATTTTCACTGGCGTTTTTAAATCTAGTAATCCAGCTTCCTGCAGAACAATTTTCATTCTTTTATGTTTTTCTAACATTGTTGATAGAAATATTTCTAACAGAATCATGGATTATTTAAAAGCTAATAATTTACCACACTCTCATTAGTATTGATTCTGTAAAAAATCATTTCACCTCCATTGCCGTGGTCTAGTTGATGGATAAATGTTCTTAAGCTATTTATAGCAATGAATTTAATGAGTGCTTTAATGCTTTTGATCCTGTTGATTTTGTACCACAGCATGAAACTGTACTGTGTACCACTGCTGTCTCACAATGTCTGGATTGCCTGGGCCTAAATTTGAATCCGAGTCACTGTGTAGATCACACGTTTCCCTGTGTCAGTGTGGATTTTCTCTGGGGGCTCTGGTTTCCTCCCCGAGTCCATAGACTGTTCTGGTGAATTGGCGATACTAAATTGCTCTTGGTGTGTGCGACTACGCTGTGATCGGTATCCCATTCAGGGTCTACCCTTTCTTGAGCTTAAGGATTGATTCCTGGCTAGTCTCCAGACTGCAGTGACCCTCATCAGGACAAGCAGTTCATGATGGACGGAGGGAAATTGTACTGAAATTAACTACTAATGCGAAACTCAAACTGTCACACAGAAAAGAAACCATAATCTTTATGTGAAAAAAGTTGGCACTATAATGGGTAACCTGTCCTTATTGTTGTTACGAACAACAAAAATATACATTATGTTCCTTACCTGTGTGCTAAACATAGCAATGTGGTGAAATTCTCCTTGGCCTCCCTGTTTTACTGGCACTGTCAGGAAGAACTTGCTGCCGTCACTCGAAAAAACTGGCTCCTGGTCCTACGAAGATGTTCGGAACATGGCGGCACTGGCTCTATTACACTGGTCCACATTTTCGCTCATATTTCATAAAGAAGTAGAACATTTCCATTATTTGATTTCCACCCCAATTTATTCGATTGACCTTCTTTCTTATACTTTGACGACTGCTAAAAAGTGGTGCCCACATGTTTTCTGTTACACGTACGTATTGGAAGTAAGTCTTTAACAATACAAAATATAGCTGAATATAGCTTCCAAACTCTTCGGCAGAGTAGGATAACCACATTTTTGACATTTTACTAATCTTTTCCTGAGTGAGCGCTACTAGATCTCTTAAGAACAAAAGTGATCGCTTATTTCTACTTTTCCACACGAAGTGGCTCCATTCTTGTAGCCAGCTAGTCTGTGACTCAGCTGGGGTGGATCTGTTCAGGTTTCCAGCAAGGGCACAATATTATATACAATATGTGTAGAGTATTCAACAAAATTGACTAGAAAACAATTACAGCAAATACAGCAATATAGCATATTGTTTAAAGGCAAACTATGAAGTCATTTGAGCAGATGTGTAAATATGTACCATTCATAGAATAAATATTATACTCACAAAAACTATACAATCAACATGTAATAAGAACATTGCATGTTTAAAATGAAACAGTTCACCTGCTTGTTGAGCCAGAATTCTGAAGCCTCCTCATGTACCTATAACAAAGAAGCAGGTTTATTTTTTTCCCCTGGCTAATTGTAAAACAGGAAAGATCTCAGTGGTTGTTCTGACACAGTTGAACATTCATTATTTTCTCTAAAAATTATCTACTGGGGAAAAAAAAAAAATGCATGCGGCAAAAGACATTTTTCACAGAGAGCGAAAACCATTCTTAAAGTAGAGACCACACACATTCCAAGCGCACACCTAAAAGTCAGGGTGGCAGCACTGACTCTCATAATAGGATAAAAGCAAGTTATTCATCCATTCAAAAAGATTCGGCAAAGATGTTCATATCTGCCATGCAGATTATTAACACGTGGACTGAATAGTAGATTTGTTAATGCACTGAATTAAGGAGAAAACTTTTATGTTCAAGTAATCTGCTTTTGTAACCATTAGAAATGCCCTTGTCAGATACTTTTGTGAATAATCCTGAAAGAAAAAAAAAAAAAAAACGAAATACCTTCACAGCTGGAATGTATGTGTTAGTCTTTGAAAAAAGAAAAGGACTGCTGCCACAATTGCACTGAGTGCAGAAGTGTGTACCTTGATGCAGGCCCCAGTGCTGGTGTCACACACACTGAGCACAGACATGTTTTGGGCCCGGTTTAACCACCTCACAGCAGTCTTGGTGCTGCTGATCCATTTCACCATCACCACATAGTAGTCCCTGTGTGGGAGCACAAACAAGACTCTTACTGACTTACTTGTGGTCCTCTTGAAATCTGTGTAAACCTTTACAAAGAAATTTGGAGGAAAACATATTTCTTCCCGTATCTTCCTTTCCAAATGTTCATTGCATCGTTGCTTTTTATTCATAAAATGTTCTGTACACACTGAAAAGACCACATCTTGGCAGATTCCTGATGACATCACCTACAGTAGCAGCCATGAGAAAGCACGTGTTTCCGGAAGGAGCTCGGCACACAGCCGCTCCTTGCTCTCACCTGGCTTTCAGGCTTTCTGGAGGAAACAGCTCCTGTGTGTGTGTTGGTCCGTAGAGATTCGCCACAAACAGCTTCACCGTGGGGTTGGGCTGCCCAGCCTTTTACCATATGGCAGACAAAGCCACAGAAAGAAAGAATATGTCAAGACTGGGAATATGTGCACTGGATGACAACCCATGTTCTTCATATGAAATACATAAATTAATAAACTCCAGGACTCATGTGCTAAAAGAAAGGTGAACAATTCGCAATCATTTTTCTTTCATGAATGTATTTTCCAGCTGCGTCTTTTGTTTGACGGTTTTTACTGACTCTTTTCATCAGGATTGTAGGGAAATATTTTTTTCTTTAATTTTGCAAACAAAAAATTTTGAACAATGAAGTTAATCTTTGTGCAGTAATATATCTGTGATTTATAAATCAAAAGGAAAGAATAAATTGTGGAAACTGTGTATTTTCTAAGAGGCACAGTTTTAATTTTGGGAGGTACAGTACCTTAGGGTATGGGTACTGCTTCCCTTTTGGGTACATTGCTCCAGTGAATCGAGGAAGGGCCATGTTTGGTACCATGGTATTGTTGATCATGAGGAAGGCCAGCCTCTCTCCATCGGGTGACCACCAATGAGTCACGTGGGATTTCAGGATCTCCTCTGCAACACAGTTCAGTGCCATCAGTAACAACCATCACCAGTTCCATTCAAACTGAGACCTCCGCAAAAACTGCGCTGGTGGATCTAAATTTCATGTAAATAATGAAAGCTGTAACAGTAAGTACCTTGAAAGTAAATCTGATGAGTAATTGCTGAGAGAACTGAGAAGCCTCCGAAAAACGCAGATATAACACTGAATACATATCTCCAACAGACCTTCATATAACCAGTCTGCAATTCCATTGTAGATGTCCCCTTCCTTTCCCGAAGAGGTCAGCCGGAGAGAGGTGCTTCTCACATCTGATTGGTAATAGATGTTGTTCTCAAAGATGTACATCTGAAAAGTGAAGATGATAAGAGCCAAAGAACAAAACAAAACACGAGCGCTATTGCAAAAAACAACATGAAAACAAGATCAAATAAAGGCATGAACTGTGCTTATGTGGACACTCACTTTTGCATTTAAACCTTGTGAATGTATGTAAGAAGTACATTTTATCACTGGAGGCATTTGCACTTAGGAAAAAAATGTATATATAAAGTCATGCTGCAACAGAACGTACTATTTTGCATTACTACACAGTTTAATAACGGACCATGCCTTGAGAAAAAACTTACATTTATTCACTTAGCAGACACTTTTCTCCAAAGCAACTTACAATGGATACTACAAAGTGTTACTAGCCCACACACCTTATTCATCCAGGTGATTTACACTGCTAGACTATACACTACTTACACTGTGTCACTGATTCATACATCAGTGAAACACACTTTCTCTGTGTCACTCACACACACATTTACATTTATTCATTTAGCAGACACTTTTCTCCAAAGCAACATGAATCTCAACATTCATTCATTCTCATTTATCCATTTAGCTGACACTTTGAATACCTTTATTGTTCATTTTCAGAGTGCACTTTTAGATACACTACTTACAATGGGTCACTCATCCATACATGAGTGAAACACACTCCCTCTGTGTCACTCATATGCTATGCAAGAACCTGAACAGCATGTCTTTGGACTGTGGGAAGAAAGGGGAGCATCCAAAGGAAATCCACGCAGACACAGGGAGAACATGCAAACTCCACACAGACTAAGCAGGGAATCAAACCCATGATCTCTTGCACTACCCAGGCGCTGTACAACAGCAGTGCTACTCACTGTGCCACAGTGCTGACTTACTGCAAAACTGCTCGAATTGATGCTTTTTTGCCATCAGGGACACATTAGACTCCATAATGACAATGTGTGTGTGGTTTCGGAAATTTTTGCACATTTTTAAAAATAAAAAACTAAACTCTCCCCTTTGGACCCTTTACTCGGCACTTTGTAGGATCACCTTCAGCAGCAACTACAACTACGTGAGTGTGTACTTGGATGTGCTTCTACCAGCATCTGGATTTGGCCATTTCATTTCTTTTCAACATCTTTCAGTTCTCCGTTTTGCCTCCCATGTGAGGTAATGACCTCCCCCTCTCACTCAAAACTGCTGAAACTCTCTTTACATTTAAGAAAGGTCCAAAAACTCACGCGTGTCAGACTCCCTTTTTCTTACTTACCCATTTATACTGCTGGGCAATTTTGTTTTAGTAGATGCTTTACAACATGTTTACGTGTTGGTCAGCACTTTACTATTTCCCTGTGACTTCCCCAGCAATATGTGTTAACTGATCCATTTCCCAAGTTCTGTTCCACTGTGTTTCTGTTCCAGTCCTGCACCCCAGTCCCATCTGTGCCCATCCTTCCTGATTCTGTGCAGAACCCACACTCCAAATCTGTCCACTGCTCGTCTCGCTATATTAGTCTCGTGCACATAAACCCATTTCACTTACTGTCAGAACACTCTGTGTGTCTCTCTGCTCTGTGTTTATCATGTTGCACGTACATTTCATTCCCTAATTCGCACTGTGCAATTGTATGTACTTTGTTATGGAGATCATTGTACAGTACTTCATGTCCCTGTCTGGCCATAAACATGTAAAACATGGACGTAAAACATTTATGTCGATTTCATGTCCGGACATCACAGAAGGATGAAGGATTAGATGGATAATATTTCTATTTTGTCAGTACAGTCATGAAAAAGCAGCTATACTGAGATGAATGCCCTGTACGAATAATAGATTTTGCAATCTATGGATTTTGTGAAACAAGTTAGAAACTATAGAGACTCCAGTCTGTGCTTTTGTCCTGAAGACATGATAAAATGCATAGAGTACTTCTGAAAAGTCTAAGCCTTTGGTGAAACTTGGAAGAACTTACCAACTGCTGTCCTTGTACACCCCAAGCAGCATGTTGAAGTACTGAGTTTGGCACTTCTGGGGGGTTCAGCTCCCACACCTCCCTTCAAACAAAAAACACATATCGGCATCTACTGTAAGGGAGGACAGTAACACATACCAGCAATACCATTCATTATATTAAGTTTTATATACTATATGTACGTATTTATTTATTGTTTAGTTATGAACAAATATTAACAAAGATATATAACTGAGTTGTCTAACACACAGTGTAAAACTTAAAAAATACAGTAAACCACTTCAGTTTGCAATAAAATCCATATGAATATAAATATACATTTTATAATATATAAATACTCATACATATATATATGTACAAACATGCACAGATTTCATGTACCTGGTATGAATGTTGTAAATTATATAAGATGCTGTAACAGAATACCGGTACACCTAAAACATGAAGAAAAACACACAAGATTACTTGTCAAACAAGGGCTATCTTATGCTTACAAATATTTTCAACTATCATATAACAGGGGTCCCATAGAAAACAACCACAACAGCTTTTGAAAATATATAGCATTTTTCATAAAACAACATCTGAAAAGACAGTATCCACTGAACCACAGAACTGACAGCTGAGTCAGCATCTAAGGAACGACGGAATCCCTGTTTCGTATTTGAGGTCTATCCTCAACAACTCAAGATTTTCTTTAGTGACATTTTATCAATTGCTGGCGAATGTAATGACAAGGCAGGTTAACTGAAGGACATTTCTGAGTCTGCTCACCAATAGCTCAGAACCAATTCCCTTCTATCTCTGAAACACATCTCAAAAGGGCACTGAAAAACCCAACTGGCACCCAACTGGAAAACACCAGACATGAGCACAGTTTTAGTGAAAGCATGTCAAAGCAGCTCATCTATAGTTTACGTTGACATTTATTCCTTTAGCAGACGCTTTTGTCCAAAGTTACATACATCTCAGCAAAAGTACCATTTTTGCATTACACTAAGAGAAAGAGACACAGCTGCAGACATGTAAGTCTCAAGTAAACCTTGTTTTTTACCTATCACTTGCTGTAATGAGGTTCATTGTTCGAGTAAGTATATACTCAACTATATTAGTTACTCAACATGGACGTTATTAATAGTAATTTAACGATATAATCAGTGGCTGAAGCAGAAGACTGGTTTATTCCTGCCAGGTGTATCTTACCCCAAAAAATCTGAGCACGAAGGATGTTAAGAACAAGGGTCCAATTGCGTGCCTGCCCACAGTATAGAACATTGTAACCTCCATTATCTCTGAGGACTCTCCCAGAGTCATCTAATTCACACCCTGAATTCCTGTTCTTTGTCTCATTACTGTGCACCTTAGTCACCGGCTCCTCCAACAGCATTTTGTTGCCCCACGAGTACTGCTGGAGTCCAGGAGAGCCCAGACAGTATACAGAAGCATCAACCTCCATAGGTGCAGGAGGAGATGGTGCAAGAATCTCCTGCAGAACAGAGGTGGCACAAGGCTTCGGTAAGGATATCTGAAAGGTGAGTCAGATTCTGTAGTGTGGAGGTTAAAATGGTAAGACACTGGAGAGACTCTCTTCAGAAGGGCCTATGCAGTGTGGCCAGAGTTTTCTCAAGGGCAGCTTCAGTTCAATATCTTGTGTGGATAACAAACCTCTTTGCCCCAGCTGATAAGTCACGGTATTCTGCTTCCAGTTTGTTTGTTATTTGTGCAATCTCACTGCCTATTGAAGGTAGACATCTGCTGACTCCCAAACCTCCTTCCTCTCTTGGTATCATTCATCCATAGACAAGACATCAATGGGGTTCAGGTTCTATGGAAATAAGAGTGGCTGATATCCGAAGGAGTCATGTCTGTGGAAGAGTGCAAAAGGTTTTGTCCAAGGCAAAAAAGTGTACTGGTGTTGGCCACAATAACTCTGCACATAGTGCCCTATCTCTTTCACTGTTACAAACTGGCCATTTGCCTGAGGGTGATAACCACATGTCTCATTGACTGATACTCCCAATTTCTCCCAGAGAGCCTTCCAGAACCTTGAGGACAAGTCAGTGACAATGCCTTCCTGTCATTCAAACAATTCAATTTCAGAATACATTCTGAAAGAGCAGTTCAGCTGTCATACAAAGCATATCTATATGACATCGGACATTGCATCAGCCACTGCAAAAGCACTGAATGCTCAGTGGGAACCATGAACAGGTGCTTGAAAGGCCTCCAGTCAAATTAAAAGCTCAATAGTAAACATGAAAACATGAGCCTATCGATAGCTACATCCTTCATACTTTAACTTGTGGCTTTAAAACATGGAAAATTAAGTGAACCAAAGCAAAAATCTTATCTCTACCCAAAAAACAATATGAGGGGGGTGCGGTGGTGCAGTGGGTTGGACTGGGTCCTGCTCTCCAGTGGGTCTGGGGTTTGAGTCCCGCTTGGGGTGCCTTGCGACAGACTGGCGTCCTGTCCTAGGTGTGTCCCTTTCCCCTCCAGCCTTACGCCCTGTGTTGCCAGGTTAGGCTCCGGCTCCTTGCGACCCCGTATGGGACAAGCGGTTCGGACGGTGTGTGTGTGTGTGTGTGTGTGTGTGTAAAAACAATATATAAATTAGTAACATAAACAAATGGACCACATAATACATCCAGAAACAAGGTAAAAAGCAGGAATCTGAGATTTTCTGGAAACATGAAATGACAGTGTAAGAGATGGACATCGCAAGAATGAAATCAAGAAGTGGAAAATCAGGGTGACGAACTGGTATCTGAGGAATATCAAAAAGACCAGAAATGGCACCTCTAATGTGGGAAGACCCTCTTGTCAGATTCTTTGAAAGAAATAGAGAATGACTGTTCAAAATGGGGCACTGCTGTACGGCATGAGTATGAACCTGCAGTCTTGGCAAAATCCAAACAGAAGAATTTGGTCCCTCAAGGGATGACGGATGGAGGATGGAGCATCAATGCACTCAGAGTAGTGTTTATGTGAAAGTGGATAATGAACATTGGCGTCATTCTCATTCATCATCTAATTTCTATCTTGCAGACAAAATTACAGAAAGAAAAACATCACATTTGAGGCAGTGATACTGTAATCAATTGAACTGACTCAGCACAGTGCACAAACAGCGAACCACATACATGTTCGAATCACATACAGTTAACATATCAATCAAGGGTCAGTAGCAATGAACAAAGAAGAAAGCCAGTATCATATTTACGTTGGAAATTTCACTGTAAAGGACGGATTTGGCTGCTCGTCCGGAGGAGGCACCATAGGGGCAGGATTAAGGCACAGGGCAGCAGGTCAACTCAACAAGGGGTTTTCTTTCGCAAAATTAAACCAAAACACGTACAGGGTCCATTCTCAGGGGAAAAACACAAACCAGGCCAAAAAAAAACAAAAAACCTGCAAATTAGACCTGCTATCCATACTGTGCAAACATACGCTACACCCGCTGTCAGAGCACTGCTTCAGTGACCCTTGTGCTCTCTCACTGAGTCATTATTCAGCTTGAGTCAGGGCCAGAGTGTGGGGGTGCTTCACCACCAAAGGAGCCCTGCACCTGCCGGATCAGTATCATTCAGCAGCTCAAACATGTTTCAAAATGAAACACTTTTGAGGTGAACAAGTGTGTTTAGCACAGATCACAAAAGCACTGTGGTGTGAAGGTGAATGAACCCTAAAAAAGTTTCAACAAAGCTGAAGATTTTTTTAAAAAAAAAACACTGAAATGAAAGTCCCTGTCACACCCTCATCCTGGAGCTGATCACAGGGGCATTGTATAGGAAGGTGTACCGGACTCCAGTGAGCATGGAACCTCCCACGAGCAAATGGCAGCGATTCCCCAGCGGCTCTTGATGATCCTTTCTGGTTTCCTGGCTTTTGACCTGTGCTTCACGTTTCTCTCAACCATGATCCTGCTGTTTGCCCTGGTGACATTTGCTGTGCGTTCGACCTGTGCCTGTCCCTGGATTTCCGTTTGCTTTTCCCTCTCGCCTGATCTGCTTACCACTGATGATGAGTGCACACTTGAGTCTGTCGCTCAGTTCTGTCCGGCAGCCATGACAGAAGGTTCCGCCTTAAAAACAGACTCAGCGGAGACCGCTTGCCTGCATGATGCCGTTGCGGTTCAAGACGCTGCACTTAGGGCGCATGAGCAGAAGCTGGAACAGATTGAGGGGGCACTTCAGACTGAAGGCGTGATCCAAGCCCCGGACGACACTGCAGAGACCACTCTCCATGGCACCCCGCCCATGGTCACTCCGAGTGCACCTGTCCCAGGCCACTGCATTGCAGACCCCGAAAGGTAAGATGGAATGCCTGAGGATTGTCAAGCGTTTCTCATGCAATGTGAGCTCGTGTTTTCAAGCTCCCCCCAGGTGTACCACACCGATGAGACCAAAATTGCATTCCTGGTGTCGTTACTAACTGGCCCGCTGCGGCGGTGGGCTCCAGTGGATTGGCCTGCCCGTCCCCAGACCACCTACCAGGAGTTCCGGAAATGGTCTGAGGCCGTCTTCAATCACCTGCTCTCTGCACCAAATGCCAGCGATTGGCTCCTACGGATCTGGCAGGGCAACCGTCCAATGACTAACTAAATGCTGGAATTCCGAACCCAGGCTGAACAGAGAGACTGGGATGAGGCGTCCCTCCTTGCCTGTTTCTGGAACAGCCTTCAACTGCATCTGCAGACTGAGCTCGCTTACTGCAGCGAGGACTGGACCCTCGACCGTTTTATAGAGACGGCCATTGCTGTAGACAACCCTTGCCAGGGAACGCACCCTGGATGATGGGAAGGGGCCTCCAAGCTCAGGAAGCTGGACCCCGAAGAGAGATGCCACCATCTGCAAGACCCGGTTGTGCCTTTACTGTGGCGCCAGCAGAACTTCTGTGCCACCTGCACGATGTGACCCCCTGTAGGAACCTCTCAGGACTCTTAGATCAAGGGGTTGAGGTGTTCAGGGCAGGTCACGGTTCCTGTAACTATCACTGCCTGGGGAATCAGTTAAGCACCCATGACCTTATTGACTCAGGAGCAACAGGGTGCTTCATGGATGCTGGGTTCAAGCAGGCGAACAACATCCCCAGAATGAACTGTGATGTAACGTTATGTGTCAGCACTCTAGACGGGTAATCTCTAGGCTCCGGGGTTGTGGAAACCTGTACCCGAGGTCTCCACATGACAGTGGGCACCTACCACATCGAGGACGCAGTGTTTTTTTCTCATTTAGGCCCCAGACACCCCCATCATACTCTGTTTTCCTTAGCTGGTGAGACATGATCCAGTGTTCCTTTGGAGTATAGGGGAGTTAGTGTTCTGAAGGGCCTAGTCCATGCAAACTTGCTTGTGCCTTCCCTGCTGGGCCACGTCCATAGAAGGGGTAGAGGGGGCTTCCCAGCAGGAGATCCCCCCATGAGTATGCAGATCTCTGGGAGGCCTTCAGGAAGGCTTGAGCAGCCAAACTACCTCCACACCAACCTTGGGACTGTGCTATAGAGCTCCTACCCGGCACCACTCCTCCCCGTGGCCACATATTCCTTGTCCCTTCCCGAACAAGGGCAATGCGGGACTACATCGCCAAAGCTCTCAGAGCGGGAATCAGTCAGCCCTCCATGTTGCCTGCGATAGCTGGGTTCTTTTTCATAGCCAAAAAGGACGGGGGTTACGTCCTTGCATTGACTACCGCGGCCTCAAGGCCATCACAGTATGATCCCCGCACCCCTTACCCTTAATCACTGCTGCTTTCAAGAGGACACACGGGGCCACTATATTTACCAAACTGCGACCTGCAGAAGCGCATACAACCTGATCTGCATTTGCGAGGGGGTGAGTTAAGAAGGCCGCGTTCAGTTACTACCCAGGGTAACTACGAGTACTTGGTCATGCCTTTCGGTCTCTCCAATGGGCCCTCAGTCTCGAGGCTTTTGTGAACTATTTACTCGGGGACCTGGCCAACAGATGTGTATTGATGTACCCGGACGACATCCCATCTTCTCCCGGTCCAGACAACAGCACATTTCGGCAGGTCAGGGCCGTGCTGACTCGGCTCCTTCAGAACCGGCCTGTACATAAAAGGTGAAAAATGTCTGTTCCACCAGTCTCGGGTGTCGTTCATGCGGTACATCCTCAGCAAAGGCGGAGTGGCTATGATCCTGAGAAGGTAAGGGCTATATTGAAATGGTGTAAGCCGACTGTTGTGAAAGCCCTTCAGCAGTTTTTTGGGTTTGCGAATTTCTACTGCAGGTTTCTCGGGGGGTTCAACACTGTCACCACCCCGCTCGTGGCCCTCACCGCCAGTAGGGACCCTGGCTGCCTGGACTAAACTCCGCGGACTGCGCCTTCCAGAACCTCCGGACCCGCTTCACGTCAGCACCTGTACGAGGCACCCTAACCCTTCCCTGCTGTTCGTGGTGAGGTGGGATGCCTCTTGGTGGGGGTAGGGCCCGTCCTGTCCCAAGACAGAGAGACCACCCGAAACTCTATCCATGTGCCTACTTCTCTGTGAGTTGACTCTAGCTGAAAGGAATTATGATATCAGCAACCGGAAACTGCTGGCCATAACGCTAGCGCTGGCAGAGTGGCGCCATTGGCTCAAAAGGCAGTCCACCCCTTTTTGGTTTTAACCGACCACCGGAACCTTGAGTACCTTCAAAAGGCCTGTCATCTCAATACCCAGCAGGTCCGGTGGGCATTGTTTTCACCTCGGTTCAGGTTCACGGTGTCTTACAGGCCCAGCTCCAAGAACACCAAGGTCAGACTCCTTGTCCTGAGTGCATGATCCAGACCCTGCGCCCGACCACCCGGAGATGATCCTGCTCGAGAACTTGGTGGTCGCTCCAGTCACATAGAACTCTTCCAGGAATTGCGGACGCCCAGAAGACCAAGGCAGGGCCGTTCGACTGTCCTGAAGGAAGCGACTATGTGCCCACGAGACTGCAACTGTTGTTGTTGCAGTGGGAACATGACTGCCCATCGGCCGGACACCCGGGCATCCACCGGACCCTCTCCCAGCTGCAGGGGCACTTCTGGTGACCATCCATGAGAGAGGATGTACGGGAATATGAGGATGCCTATCCGACCTGTGCCCAGGCAAGGACCTTGACACAAAAGCCCGCAGGCCTCTTGGAGCCACTGCTGATCCCTACCCATCCTTGGTTGCATGTGGCAGTGGACTTCTGCTATTGGATGATAAGACAGTGATACTCACCCTGATAGACCGCTTTTCAAAAGGCTGTCATCTGATCCCCCTACCCAAGCTGCCGTCCACGCTGCAAAGAGCCGAGACGTTATTCCAGCACATTTTCCAATTGTACGGCCTGCCAGAGAACATTGTGTCAGACCAAGGCCCGTAGTTCATTTCATGGGTCTGGCGGGCCTTCTGAGACAAGCCGGGAGTCACAGTGAGTCCAAACGGACGGCATCGAAATCAGATCGACTACTTCCTCTGCCAACAACGTTGGGAGGAGCTCAGTACAAGCAGTCAAAGCACTCCCTGGTGCCAACTGTGGCTCCGCCATCAGCTACTTGTTGCAGAAGTCAACTCCGGTTCAACATCATCAAAAGACCACCTGCAATGAGACGTTTCGATAGCAGTAACATCCCAACACAATATGCAGTTGAGGTACAAAATAGATTTGAATCAATCAATACAGCCGGAAAAGCTCCAGAGGAATTATGGGATGAAATGAAATCGATCATAACGGACACAGCGGAACAATTCATCCCTCATAAAAAATCAGCAAAAAGACCACAATGGCTTTCAGATGCAACGATTGAAATCGCCAACATGAGACGAGGAACCAAAGTCACTCCCAAGGCACCGATTACAAAGTGCTAAATGCGGAATTTCAAAGAGAAGCAAGGCAAGATAAGGAGCGTTACTGGAATGAGCAGTGCGCAAAATTGGAAGATGTGAGCAAACAAGGTCACACCCGCGAGCTCTTCACCCATGGAAGCAGGCACAGGCACCATTCATGCCCGCAAAGCAGTGACCATCAAAGACAAAAATGGCAAAGTTCTACAGCATGGAAACCAAATGATACATAGGTGGCAAGAGTAAACAGCTGAATTGTACATGGGCAACCATCCAAGTCAATCAGCTGGTCACAAAGACCCATCAAGGAAGAAACCAGATATTCTGGAGGAGAAGGTAGCCTGGGCTTTGGAACAACTACCAAACAAGAAAGCCCCGGGCATTGATTGCATTCCGGCCGAAATTACTCAAGTCAATACCGATCCCAACGTTAAAGAGCTCTGCCGGCAGATCTGGAAGACCAAATTGTGGCCCAGAGATTGGACAAAATCGGTCTTTATCCCACTTCCAAAAAAAGGCGATATGCAAGGAATGCTGCAGTTATGGAACCATTGCTCTCATATTGCATGCAATCAAAATCCTGCTTGAAAATCATTTAAAAAACGAATGGCATCAATTGTTGAGACGGAGCTCCCTGACATCCAAGCAGGATTTCGCAGAGGACGCGGAGCCAGAGATCAAATTGCGAACCTGCGGTGGATCATGGAGAAGACGCGCAAATACTAAAAGGATGTATGTACAGTGGCTGTGAAAAAGTATTTGCCCCTCCCCGATTTTTAATTTTTAGCATATTTGTTACAGTTAAATGATGAGATCATCAACAAAGTTTAATATTACACAAGATAACCCAAGTAAATACAAAATGCAGTTTTTAAATGATGATTTCATTTATTAAGGGAAAAAAGCTGTCCAAACCTACCTGGCCCTGTGTGAAAAAGTAATTGCCCCCCCCCCCCTTGTTAAAACATGAATGAACTGTGATTAACCACATTTTTTGGAAAGCTGAGTTAAATTTCACTTGCCACACCCAGTCCTCATGACTGCCAGACCTGTTGAATCAAGAAATCACTTAAACAGAACCTGTCTGACAAAGTGAAGCACGCTAAAAGATCTCAAAAGAACACATCATGCCGCGATCTAAAGAAATTCAAGAACAGATGAGAAACAAAGTAATTGATATGTATCAGTCTGGAAAGGGTTACAAAGCCATTTCTAAGTGCTTTGGGACTCCAGCGAACCATGGTGAGAGCCATTATCCACAATGGAGAGAAAACTTGGAACAGTGGTGAACCTTCCAGGAGTGGCCGGCCTACCAAAATTACTCCAAGAGTGCAACGATGACTCATCCAGGAGCTCATAAAAGAACCCAGAACAACATCTAAAGAACTGCAGGCCTCACTGCCTCAGTTAAGGTCAGTGTTCATGATTCAACAATAAGAAAGAGGACTGGGGCAAAAATGGCATCCATGGGAGAGTTCCAAGGCGAAAGCCATTGCTGACCAAAAGAACACCAGAGGCTCGTCTCACATTTGCCAAAACAACATCTTGATATCCCCAAGACTTTTGGGGCAAATATTCTGTGGACTGATGAGTCAAAGTTTAACTTTTTGGAAGGTTGTGCATCCTGTTACATCTGGCGTAAAACTAACACAGCCTTTCATAAAAAGAACATTATACCAACAGTCAACATGGTGATGGTAGTGTGATGGTCTGGGGCTGCTTTGCAGCTTCAGGACCTGGACGACTTGTCATAATTGATGGAACCATGAATTCTACGCTCTACCAGACAATCCTGAAAGAGATGTCCGGCCATCAGTTCGTGAGCTCAAGCGTACTTGAGTATGCAGCAGGACAATGATCTGAAACACACCAGGAAGTCCACCTCTGAATGGCTGAAAAAAAAAACAAAATTAAGGTTTTGGAGTGGCCTAGTCAAAGTCCGGACTTAAATTCCGATTGAGATGCTGTTGGCATGACCTTAAACAGGCCGTTCATGCTCGAAAACCCTCCAATGTGGCTGAATTGAAAGAATTCTGCAAAGAAGAGTGGGCCAAAATTCCTCCATAGCGATGTGAAAGACTCATTGCCAGTTATCGCAAACGCTTGATTGCAGCTGTTGCCGCCAAGGGTGGCACAACCAGTTATTAGGTTTAGGGGCAATTACTTTTTCCACATAGGGCCAGGTAGGTTTGGACAGCTTTTTCTCCCTTAATAAATGAAATCATCATTTAAAAATTGCCATTTTGTATTTACTTTAAATTTGTTTGATGATCTCAATCATTTAACTGTGACAAATATGCAAAAAAAATAAAAAAATCAGGAAGGGGGCAAATACTTTTTCACAGCACTGTATGTGCTTCACTCAATTACAGTAAAACATTCGACTGCGTGGATCGTGGACAAGTTGTGGAATTGGCTGAAGCAAATGGGCATCCCAGAGCATCTGGGAGAATCGATATGATCACTCTATGAGAAATCAGGAAACTATAGTCAGGACAGCATTGGCAATATAGACCGGTTTGAGATCGCAAAAAGGCGTCCAACAAGGATGCTCCTGTCACCAGCCCAGTTCAATCTGTACACTGAAACAATCATGAGGCGATGTAATCTGGACAAATCACCAGTTGGTGTGAAAACTGATGGGAGGAACATCAACAACCTTCAATATGCCAACGATATGACTTTGTTTGCGGAAAGTGAAAAGGACCTGGAATATCTGTTCCAAATAGTCAAATAAAAAAGCGAGCGCATGGGCCTGTACCTTAACTTAGAAAACAAAGGTAATGACAACAGCAGGCAACAGCACAGTTCACATAACAATCTACAATGAAGAAATGAATCAGTAAAAGATTTCCTTTTCCTTGATCCAAAAGTAACCGCAGTGGCGAATCAGGACCGGAAATCAAGAGAAGAATTGCGCTTGGTTGCAACGCGATGCAAGGAATGGAAAAATTTGGAAGAGCAAAGACATTAGCACCGCAACAAGATTTGAGTAATCAATGCAATAGTTTTCCTCCGATCTCCACGTACGCATGTGAAAGCTGGACACTCAAGAAGGTGGACAGAAGGAAAAACGACACTTTCGAACTATGGTGGTGGAGGCGAATGCTGCGCATGCCATGGAGATCAAAGGTTACAAACAAGACGATTCTAGAGAGAGTCAAAACAAAGATATCGCTGAAGGGCAAAATCACCAAGCAATGGCTCTCACACTCTGGTCATATGATGCGAGCTGATTCCTTGGAAACAACATTAATGCTTGGCATAGTCAGTGGGATGAGAAGAAGACGTCAGAGAACATGCTGGCTGGACATAATCAAGGCCAACACGAACATGCCCATGAAATAATTGAAAGAAGCAGTGAAAGATCGTAAAGCATGGAGAATAATGATCCATAAAGTGAATGAAAGTCGGCCTGGACTGAACAGTTAAATCACCATCGCTGAATATAACTAATTACACTGAATATAACTGTAACCCAAAAAGAGAGCAACAAGGGTATCAGTAGTATGCCAGTAGCAGTTTTTGTGACACCATAAATTCCTGCGCAACAGAGCAAGTGAAATAAGTAAAAGCCAGCTGGGTGTTCACATGCTCTTCCTGCAACTCGGTCCACTCTCTGTTGAGTTTTCATGAGCTCTTAGATGCCCTTTTACAGCCCACTGTTGTCTGAGTTTGTACTTATACCTTTTACTTACGCCTTTTATTTACGCCTTTTACTTACGCCTTTACTTACACCTGTTATTTACACCTTTTATTTACACCTTTTATTTACACCTTTACTTACGGTGTACTTGTTTACCTGTAGACACACTGCCCTTCTCTCCTGACCTCTGTCTTCAACAGACTCGTTTCACACACAGGACTGTGACTAAATGGATTTCTTTTTGTTTATCATAATATTCTCTGTAAACTCTTGACGCATTTTAGTGCATTTGAATTCCAAGGGGGTGACTATTTTTGAGACAAATACACTCGTGTGTTTGGAACTCATAATCCCATCATGTTCAAAGTCAATTACATAAAACATAAATGTTTCCCATTTATTACCACGTACTTTAGTGGCACTTTGGTTACAACTGCTAAACTTGCACTCAAAAGGACCCAGGTTTAAATCCCTGGTCCTGCTGACAGACATACATACACACACACATTTTCAGAACCGCTTGTCCCATACAGGGTTGCGGTGAACTGGAGCCTACCCAGTAACACAGGGCAGGGGACACACCCAGGACAGGATGCCAGTCTGTCGCAAGGCACCCCAAGCAAGACTCAAACCCCAGACCCACTGGAGAGTAGGACTGTGGTCCAACCCACTGCACCACCACACCCCCTATGCTGACATACCCTTGAGTAAGATACTTACCCAAAATAGCTACAGTGAAACAAGGAAAAAGCACGCGATTGGTCTTCTTTAGTACAACTCTAATTGATGCTGCTTAACCTACCTCTCACATAAACAATCAATATTAAGAAAAATTAATAATGGCAGTTTTTACTTTTTCAACACTTTGTAACTGGAGCTTGTGATTTTAGGCATCTGTCCCTCACTCTGTTTGCATTTATCATGTCACTGTTTTTCATAAATGGAAATGGAACTGATATAATGACACACTGTCAGCAATTTTGTGTTGTTATTGCCATTTTTCTCAAAATACTTTGAAGGTTTTCTGCTGCAGAAGCTGCAGAAGTCATTACAGAGTGGGCAGAAAATTATTGTGATGTTTCAGATGTTGAAGCTGATGATGCTACCAATGTAACTTGCATCTGGAGCTCAAAAGCATTAAAAATTCAGCCCAAATAAACTAGTATGTGATTTCTTATGGAGGTAGCCTCACACACACACACACACACACACACACACACACACATATTCTTTGTGCTTACAGTTTCTGTCTAGTGTTTCTGACTGTTGGCCTCAATAAGACGCTGATAAATAATGCATATGTTTATGGAATGAATGAGTCAGCATTTGGCATCGAGAGTTGTTTGTGGAGACAAGATATTTTCATTTCCAGTCATTTGAAATTACACACATTCCTTGCTTAAAGGGGTTCATTCGTTCTGTGAAATCACCTTGTTAGGCAAATTCCTGCTGTGAGGAGATCAAAACAACACTATTTCTTATACAAAAAAATAACCGACTGCTGGAAGTAAAACATGTCACCTAAAGTTAATTGGCTTCCATTCACTCACATCTGATTATAGACGTATCTGTGAAGATCTCGGACATTCCAGCATCGGAATCAGCACTGGCTGGCGATGAGTACAGTAGTTGTAGCCTGGGTACGGCTGCTTTGCAGTGAACTTGCTTTTGCTTTGCCCTTTGGTAAAGCTTTTCCTTTCATCTTTGAGACAGATGTTCAATTCACATTTAAGTATTTTGCTCATGACAAAAAAGCTCTGCACAGCATGACAAACTCTAGATGATTTTAATCTGATGACAAGATGAAGGCTTTGTTTGTGCTTTTGTAAACATGTTCATGTTACTAAAGCTATTATATGACTGTGGGATTCATGCACATGGTGACACAAAAGGAGGAGGGACAATGTCTTCATCGTCCTTTATTTAAACATTCCTTGGCAGTAGGAGGGCGAACCACCCTGTAAAGTAGAGCAGAGAGAGCGTGCCCCTGCCATAGAGAATCACTCACCACTTGTATGTAAAATGAATAAAAGCACCAGTTTCACATACACCTTGAGTCTGTCCTGCTTCCTTACAACATTTGTATTACACTTTTCTCCAAAGCAAATTATACATTAATCTAACTGAAATTACTTACCCATTTGTATAGCTGGGTTATTTATGAGAGCAATTTAGGTTAAGTATTTTGCTGAAGGATATTATAGCCAGAGGTGGAGACCAAGCCTGCAACCTTTGGGTCCAAAGGCAGTAGCTCTAACCACTGCACTATAAGGCATCCCTACGCAAGCCTAAAACTCACAGCGATTGAAATAACTCAGTTAACGGTGAAATATTTGTATGAGGATTTAAAAGAAACCAGGTTTGTATCTCAGCTCCTGGTTTAGGACCCTTGACTGTGATTGTTGTGCTCTGTGAATTTCATAGATGCTCCCGTGAGTGTTTATTCCACATACACTTTTCTGTGTTGAATGACTGCTCCCAACTGACAACCTAGGGACTAGAGTTGTGTTGCCAGAGATCACCTGTGTGGGGTTCGATAAATAAGTGTGTCGTTTGCATTATCTTTTGGTTTTTGGGAAAAAAAAAACATCTGCTAAATGAATAAATAGAGTATACAGTATATGTAAATGTGTTGTGTCTTTTTCAGGACCATTCAAAGGAGTTATGTAGAAGGAAAATGACTATGATGGGCAAGAATGTCTCTAAATTATTATATCATGTTTCAGTGTATGAGATCCCATTATGTGAGCCATAGTTTATAAAGTTAATAACAATGCTAAAATAAAATGTCACAGCAATTTGCTGATGAAAATTCAGTTACTCACCTGTTTAACGTCATAAGCAAACAGTACGTATCTCAAATCTGGAGAAATGGAATATTTTGCAACTTTGAAGGAAATCTGGAAGAAAAATATAAGTAAGAAATATTTGCTTTGTATTACGATCACTTCAAAATCCACTGGAATATTCTTGTATCATTCTCTTAACAGGAAAAATTGCTGATATCAGTGATGTGCTGAATACTGGAAAACAAAACACGTATATACTACATATTGCAAATACTGAACGTAAACATCCATGCTGGTGACGTAACACTAAACCTACTGGAAATGGCTAGAAGCTGGGGCAGCTGATAGCCTGGAGGTTAGACCTGTTATTACTGTACCGGAAGGTCACGGGTGGGAAATCTGACCTGCTACCGTAGTACCCCTAAAGCAAGGTAGTCACCCTGCCGTACTCCAGTAAAAGTACCCCGCTATATACATGGGTAAATGTTTGTAAGTACCTTCACACTGTCAGCCGCTTTTGAGAAAAGCATCAGATAAATGTAAATGCTTTTGATAATGTTAGCTTTAACCCCAGATCTATAAGGCTTGCAAATATGACTCAGTCATAACATTTCAAATAATACACTGTAACCAATAATATACTGTATCTCTATGTATTTGTAATTTCTCAGAATACTACATTTTCACATTTAGCTGACACTTTTCTCCAAAGCAAGTTAGAGTCTGGAGGTTACAGTTATTTACCCATTTAAACAGGTGGGTAATTTTTACTGGAGCAATTTAGGGTAAGTACCTTGCTCAAAGGTACTACAGCCAGAGGTAAGGCTTGAACCTGTGACTTTTGGATCCAAAAGCAGTAGCTCTAACCACTATACTACCAGCTGTCACATGCTAAATTTAAAAAATAACTGAGATACATCTTTGTATATGTTCTTTAGCCTGCACAGAGAATATACAATTTAAATCACAATAATACTGGTTTAGTGAAAGTGATTTAAGATTTATTGTGTGGTCTGACTGCTAAAATGTCTTGTATCCTTAAATGTAGAAGAGAAGGGTTTTTACCCATTTATTTTGCTTTATTTTCAGGTTCATACAGCAAGAAAATTTCTGAACAAGAGCTTTTCCTGAGCCTACCATAAAGGTGTAACTCTTTGTTATGACTGAAACAAGACCACCTCTGCTCCCACATAATTTTGTATGAACCTTCAGCACTAACTAATATATTATTTGACCTCGTACAGCCCTACTGGACTTCACCATGACATCCGAAAAATGTGAAACGTTGTGTCTCAGAGATGTAACTTGGCCCAAGTTACTCTTGATCTAACACAGTAGGCCTAATACTTTTGTCGTTGTGACTGTCGCAACAGTTTTTCACTGAATTAAACAGATTCTTGGCACTTGGAAGGAACTGAAGTGTGTTTAACATGTTGAGTAAAACTTCCCACTGTAGAACATGACATATGGAAAAGGCCATGATTATCTTCACAAATGGAAACAGGTCAAATACAGACCATGTGTCCAGCTGGTTTATTTAGGGTGTATTTGCTCGTGCTTTTCCAAGGTCACAGCAGTGTGATGTGTACTTACAAATGTGTTGTTTTTCAAAAGAATGTCCGTCTCATTCGTGCAACATTGAACTTGATGACGTGGCCGTCATGGTTTCTGTAGACCACCTCTGACTCTGTAAAACAAAACGAAAACATGGCAAAGCATGGTTATATACAATTATTTTTCTTCACATTCTGATGGCTAAATATTATATTATACAGTTATAATCACACACACACAAAAACACAATTCATTTATGAGGACATTTTCTCCACTGTATAGAATTGCTTTTGAATGACTTCAAATACATTTGTCGGCAATCGACATAAAATTCAGCAAACTGAAAAATCACTTTGCATTTGTAGACAATCGCACAAGTTCAGCATTATCTCATGTGTTTAAATAGTTCATTGAAAAATTATTCAATAACAAAAGCAAAATATTATTTGGGGCATCAGAACTTCATTTACAAGGTGGCACAGCGAGTGGTGCCGCTGCATCACTGTGCGAGTCACTGAGTGTGTGAAAGAACGAGTTCAACCTCTGCTTAGTCTGTATGGAGTTTGCGTGTTCTCCCCGTGTCTGTGTGGCTTTCATCAGGGTGCTCTGGTTTCTGCCCACAGTCCAAAGACAAGCAGTTCAGGTGGGTTGGTGACACTAATTTGCCCACAGCATTTGAATGGATGAGTGTATGTGCATGTGTGGTGACCTGTGATGGAATGGTGGTGGTGGTGTACTGTCCGGGGGTTACTCCCCCTTTCATTGGATGGGCTCCAGTGAATCAACTAGACTTACAGCACGCTGCCTTTGATAAAGGCGTTAGCTCGGTACTACAAAGTAGCAATTTTCCATCGCTCTGGAGAAAAGCTGAACGTGCGAAATGAAAAAAACGTAAGCGTACTATTAATGAATAAATAATGAATAAACATAATTTAAAGATGGAGATGAATTCCTACACAAAACCTGGCCTGATGTTGCTAACAAAGTGTTGCAGAGGATCTACATAAAGCAGCAGTACAGGGTGCGTTTTGAACTGAGCTGTGAACGACCAAAGAACTGCTTTAATGGTATACACACGCTAAGTGCTGAAAATTACCAGTTACGCTAAAGGTATATTTTCTTCGCAAATAGCCACAGAGTACATTTAGAATTCCTCCTAATTCCCCTGCTCTCCATCAGACCAAAGCAATACATCGCAGTGTAACGGTTCAGATATTCAGATATTATTCCTTTACATGGACAGGTTAATCTACATTACTGTAAGTGTAAAACACTGTGAAAAAGTACTTCAAGTGTTTGGTAAAAATGTATTGATATTCTGCTCAGCAGGTACACTGGGAATGTGACAGGAGCACAGAAACACTGTCCCATTTGGACTTTGGGCAATAAAAGATGAAGAACGGTGGGGAATGAAAGAATAAAGGACAGAAAGAATGTGAACTTGGCCATGCACATTTATTCATTTAGCTGATGCTTGTCTCCAAAGCAACTTACAGTGCTAATATCACAACTATTATATGCTTACAATTATTTACACAGCTGGGTAATTTACTGGAGCAATTTTAGAGTAAGTACATTGCTCAAGGGTATTAAAGCCAGAGAGAGGGATTAAACCTGCAACCTTTGGATCCCAAGGCAGTAACACTACCAGCTGCCTCTGCATATATACCAAAGCCAGACTGAACCTATGCAGAAGTGAGACATTACTTTCGAATGTTACGTGACAAGTCCTGTTGTGCTGTACTCTTTTCAAACATCTCAGGGGTTCCTATAAGTTGCTTTAACATATCTGCTTTTTTTTTCTTTTTAATAAAAAGGCAACGCTCATGGGTTATTTAAATAGATATAGATAGACAGACAGACAGGTAGACAGACAGGCAGGCAGACACTGTGCTGATGTCTAGGATAGATGTAGGTTTCACCTCCTGTCAACCTCCCTCAAAACAATATGAATATATTTATCTACTTGTCGGATTTCCTGATACTTGCAGAGGAGTGTAGAACGTATTTATTTATATTGTTAAGGCTAATATACACAGGTAGGTTCATGTTTTGTTGTGACAATCATCCTTCTCATGTCCTGAGTGGGGTCGCCGGCAAACCAGAGCCTAACCTGGCAACACAGGGCACAAGGCTGAAGGGGGAGGGAACGCTCCCCAGATGGGGACATCAGTGGCGTAGCAGGTTTAGCTGGGGTCTGCTCTCTAGTGGCTCTGGGGTTTGAGTCCTTGCTTGGGGTGCCTTGTGATGGACTAGCATCCTGTCCTGGGTGTGTCCCCTCTCCCTCTAGCCTTGCGCCCTATGTCACCGGGTTTGGCTCCGGCTTGCTGTGATCCCACTTGGGATAAGCGGTTTCAGACAGTGTGTATGTATGCATACAAGCTTTTAAAATTCCTTGTATTTGTCTGAAAATGGTTCAGAATATCATGGAAATTCATTCAAAGCGTAAATATTCATGAGAAATATGAAATGCACCACCTAACCCAGTTCCAGACGAGAGACAAAGAGCGGTTGAGAGTAAAGGAGAAAAAGGTGCTTGTGTGCTTGCATCAACATGGGACCACTGGGCAGTTTCAAAAGCTAGATCTCCATGGACTTCCTTATCTGGCTGTCCTACATTCCGGGGTCATTCACATGTCTGAGAGGACAACAAAGTCTGAAGCTGTGACTTAAAAAGCAACAGCCCACAATTTAAATATTCCTGCTCCGAATACCCCTCGACTGACTGAAGCTGCTTGTCCCAAGGCGAACCGGAGCCAAACCTGGCAACACAGGGCACAAGGCTGGATGGGGGAGGGGACACACCCAGGACAGGACACCAATCCATCACAAGACACTCCAAGCAGGACCCGGCCAAACCCGCTGCGCTACTGCCATCCCATCTGGGGAGTGTGGGCCCTAACTAGTGTGGAACCAGGGCATCTCATGTTGGTACTGTACACGATACACGAGAATTGCTTGGTCAGGGGCCTCGGATAGTTACTTCCAGCCAAAATGACGTGCTTTTCACTTCCAACACCACACTTTTGCCGTCGACTTGGCCACATTTTACACCAGTTGTTCGACACAACCACCCTGTACCCCCTCTTTACTATGCACTATTATCCTGTCAACACACCCCTCCTTTACTGTGCTCTCAAAGGTCTTTTCTTCAAGGGCTTCAACACACAAAGTGTTGTAATGTAGGCAAATGTAGTGACAGTACCTTTTTAGCACAATTATTGTATAACTTCCATCCATCCATCCATCCATGCATCCATCAGTTATCAGTATTCCTTTTCCAATGCAGGGTCAAGGTGGAATGGATCCAATCCCAGATGGGACAATTAGGCAGGATACAAAGAAAATTTTTACGTCTGTAACTATGTCTCTTCTTGCTAATGTAATGAACGCATTGTATTTTCCATGAGATGTACATCGCTTTGGAGAAAAGTGTCCGATAAATGAATACATGTACGTGTAAATGTAAAATGAGATACTAGTCAAATGCAGAGCAAACAAACACGCGCGCGCACACACATGCATACTCACAGCCAGGATTATTCAGTCACACATTTATGTGAGATACACGTCTTTGGACGGCAGGAGGAAACCAAAGTGCCAGGAGGAAACCCACACAAAAACGTGAAGAACATGCAAACTCCAAACAGAGTGAGATGGATTGAAATCCACATGCAAAGAAACAGCCCTTGAGCTGAGAGCTACTGTCATTAACACGGTATACATAAAGGAAATACTGTATACTAATCTGGTGATTTTCAATGTGTCCTAAACACAGAGTATGTTCTATTGCCTAATGGGATGATGACAAAAGCAGTGAATGCACAGGGATATGTGACGGTGGAGCTTCAATGCATCAGTCACTGTTGAGTTCCACAGGCTTGAAAGGCAGTGAGAGCATCTTTGAAAAACAGAAACGCTCTGCCGTTCAAAGAGTCTTTTCATCTCTTAAGTAAGTGCTGGTGAAATATGATGGTGTGAGGGCAGAACTTTATAATTTATTGAATTATGTCTCAGCAGCAGATACATTCCTGATTCCAAATGCATGTAACATAGCTCTTCAGTTTGAAGTGAAAAAGATTAATTTATTAAATTTAATAAGTCTTATTAATCATATTTCCCCACTAGGTCTCCTGCTACATAACTCCTGGGAACGGTTGGCATAATTTCATGTTGTCCTTTTGAAAACTCCACCAAAGGGTGAAATGTATTCAGTGCTGAAGACATTGCTGAACTCTGTACATTGTTTTCCATTGAGCCCATGAGTTGTTGGTTCATGCCCATGTTTCTTGGTCACTGTGATGACACTCTGCTCTCATCCAGCTGCTTGGTTTGAAGGACTTCCTGCTCTTTTTAGTAGCAGACCTGTGCATTTTTCTCATTTTGTTAAAACAAACGTACATGTATTGCTACGAAGGTGCAGAACTGGCACTAAGTCTTACATCACAAGGACTTGATGTGAAAGTTCGAAGGCAAGTCCCTCGCTCTTCATCGCAGCATGTTTGACATCTGTCCTTTCTCGTGGGAGACCAGAGTCTGTCATACTTTTTTTTTTAGTGCAAAGGAAAACCTCATTTACCTTTTAATACAATCTGTAATGAAAATGGAATGTATCAGTCCAAAAAATGAAAAATACTCAGAATCTTTAATAACTGACATGAATCAGTGGATTACAAACAATTCCCTCAGACTCCATATGACAACCCAGAGAACAAAAAAAACCTCTGGAATTAGGTTTTTTTTAATCCGGAAAGCAGTTTATTACTAAGTCACTTTCTTTAATAACATACAAAAATCTCAGAAATATTTCACTTTTTTACAAAAGGAATGTTGGGAAATTAAAATATGCTCTTTCCTATTGACACACTAATGCAGAAGACATAACTGTCTAAAGCCAATATTTTCATGGAACAGCTAAAATGTCTAAGACTTTTGCACAGCACTGTGTACCATCAGCATGATTTATTAGGAGAGTTTTTTCCCTCACTCTTCCCCAGCTCACTTGACCTACTACTCTCAATTCATTTACATGACAGACCATGTTTAGCATTAACCCTATGTTTACCACATTGCATCATCTGCAAGTATCTCTGAAACTCGATATCAAGTGAGTTACAAAGACCTTCCTCCTACACCTGAGGAGTATGTCCAAATTAAAGCGCTTCCTCTCCATACTGAGTATTGAGAAGCTACTTTGTGCCATCATCTCCACCAGGCTTCACTACTGTAACTCATTACTTTCCAGCAGCCCTGCTTGCATCATCTCCTTGCTTCAACCAGTGTAAAACACAGCATCCAGGACTGTCACGAGAAATTTATCAATCTTTATACTGGCTATCCGTTTCAAAGTGATGTGATTTTATAATACTTTTTATAACTTATAAGGCATTCTGGAGTCCAGCAAAATCTTACTTTGATCTCCTTACCAAATAACCACCAAACTGTGCTCTTCGTTCATAAGTGATCAACCTGTTCGAAGAGCATAAGATTTGTTTGAAAACTATCGGTGGAAAAGCATGTAATCAGTGGGCCACTAATTTATAAAGCTACCTACTGTTATGAAAGACATCCCTTCTGTTGATTTTTTCCAATTCAGACTAAACTTCTATTTCTTAAAGTAACCGTTTCGGTAGTTTGTTCTCCTGAGCTGCTTGTTGAGCCCCATCTTTCTCCATCCCACCTCTTTCAATGTCCACCTGTCCACTACTATTATATTCACCAGTTTTCCGTATTTCAGTTCCACCTGGGTAGCCTGTGGCTACACCTACATACCGAACACATACTGTATAGATTGGCCACCTGATTCTTGGACTTTACAAAACCTACCAATTTTTTCTTAGGTTCAGTAAAACCTCAAAAAGAAAAAAAACTGCACAAGACGTAAAGGTTTAGAAGTTCAAGCAATATTAGAAGTAATACAGAATTACTGAAAAAATAAATTTGTCATCTCCAGAGCTTCCTATTCAATGCTAAATATTGCCTGATCCTTCCCACAGGAATGTCCAACAACACACAAAACTTCTGACTCATCTGCAACCTCCATTATAATGTACAGTACAAAATAATAAAGAGTGAATACCAACATGCATTGATTTATTTACAGGTCAGGTTTTGTAAATGACAACTTTGTAAGACTTTTAATGTGATGAACATGTTATGGGGCAGAGTCACTAGAAAGCAGGGTTCGCCTTCCAAAAGAATGTTGCTTTAGGAAAAAACTACTAAAATTAAGATATGGCCCCTTCAAAGAAAGACACGTAGCAACAATGGAAACAAAGGTAAACTAAATAAGGCTCATACATCAACTATCTGAGCCCACCATAGGGAGCCCTCTTCCTCCTTCCCAACACTTCCCACACCCTCAGGCAATCTCTGAGATGCCATACAAGTCCCACGGATTCTGGTCTCAAGTGGCAGCATGCGGTCATCATGAGGCCATTGAGATGAGGCAGGGGCAGGCAGCAAGGAACTGCCCATGAGCGAAACCCTATCCCTTCCATAGGTGTGCAGGCCCACGAGCTAAAACATTAAAATTAAAACTAATGTATCTGGAGAGATTATACCTCCCAGTTGGCCTGGGAGCGACTAGGGATCCCCCGGGTTGAGCTGAGGAAGTTGCAAGGGACAGGGACTCTGGGACTGCTCTGATCTCCCTATTGCCACCGCGACCCTAGTAGGAGAAGCGGGTAAGAAAATGGATGGATGGATAGATGGACTAATGTATCTCATTTTGCAAAGACAGAAATAAATACTACTGTCTTCACAAATATCAATGCACTGTAAGTTGCTGGACCACTTCACCCCCATAAACTTGTGCTATATACGGCATTTGTGTTCATCTTATTATTGATCATCAGCCTTCAGGGCCACCAGTGTGTTCATGGACACACACACACATTTTCGAAACCACTTGTCCCACATGGTATCGTGGGGAACCGGAGCCTAAACCGGCAACTCAGGGCGTAAGGCTGGAGGGGGAGGGGACACGGCCAGGACGGGACGCCAGTCCATCACAAGGCACCCCAAGCGGGACTCAAACCCCAGACCCACCGGAGAGCAGGACCCGGGCCACCCACTGCGCCACTGCGCCACTGCACCCCCCTTTTGTTCATGGACATAGGAGGCCAAAACAAAAGTAAAAATTAAAACTAGCAGGAGCACGAGTTTGAATATTATGGTGATTGTTTTTGTAATAATACTTGGATAAAAAGTTAATTTGGCAGGCATCAGTGGGGGTGGCAGACATTGTCAGGTAACATGGGAAAGAGTGCATGCATTGTGTCATTTTGGCACTGGTATATCAATGGGGAGTCCACTACAGTTTAGGCCCTTATATTGAGCATGCAGTATGAGATGCCTTATCATTTCAAATTCTTATAATGATTATCAACAGGCCACTGAAAAAGCAATTTCTTCCTGCCACACTTGGATGAGAATGTGTTCACAGGCTAAGATTTGGATTCACCTCCAGCATCTGACTTTACTCCATCATTCATCAGCAGCCACTGCTATTGTCTGCTGTATGTAGTACATATTTACATAACATTTGTGTTAGTTTGCTCAGAAAATATGGAGAGCAATAAGTAATCCACGTAGCATTGGTGGGTATTAGGTCGCTATGTACACGTGGATGTAGCCAGATGTAAAATAATTCTACGTTCTGTAGGTAAAAGAATTAAGGGAAACTCGTGTTCAAAACTCTATTTTACCGTGTAGTAAATCTGTTGTTCGATGTAATCATTTTGCAGAGAAGTGATGATAGTCCTGCATTTGGACAACTTAAAAGAGGATGTATAACTATCTAGATAAGGGGTGCCGGTGGCGCAGTGAGTTTGGCCCGGGCGTGCTTTCCGGTGGGTCGGGGTTTAAGTCCTGCTTGTGGTGCCTTGCGACGGACTGGCGTCCCGTCCTGGGTGTGTCCCCTCCCCCTCCAGCCTTACGCCTTGAGTTGCTGGGTTAGGTTCTGGCTTGCCGTGACCTCGCTTGGACAAGCAGCTTCAGACAATGTGTGTGTCTGTGTGTGAACTATCTAGATGTCACTTCCAGGCATCAAGTGTATGCAGTGAAAAGAAAACTAAAGCGCTCACATTCAGTGGCCATGAAATTTGCTCCAGGAACTTTCCAATGGCCAACGCCACATTTCGTACACACACACACACACATTTTCAGAACAGCTGGAGCCTAACCCGGCAACTCAGTGCGTAAGGCTGGAGGGGGAGGGGACACACCCAAGAAGGGACGCCAGTCCATCGCAAGGCACCCCAAGCGGCACTCGAACCCCAGACCCACTGGAGAGCAGGACTCGGTCCAACCCACTGCGCCACCACGCCCCCCCACATTTTGTACACTAAATACAAAATAAGTTGCCAGTTCGACACAGTACCGGTAAGGAAGTGGAGCATGAACTGCATGCCTAAACCCTTGAAAAACTGGAGAATTATATCATATGGTCAAATGGAGCACATTTCAAATGATTTGCTTTATCCACAAGCACAGACCAGAAAGTGCCAAAGCTAAATGCACCTTTTTTCTCTGTTTACCAAAAGGGAGAACTTAAGTTAAATTACCCATGTGAAGAATCTAATAAATTCAGCTACTAGGAAATCAGTGAGGTGTGCCAAAAAACAACCAAGGGAAAACTATACTGCTGAAAATTGTTCTGATCCGAAACTTTATGGAAAAGTTTATGGAAAATGGTGCAATAAAAAAAGATCCACTTCTAAGGGCAAAACACCTTGTAAATAAGGAAGTTCAGAGGAGAATGGCAAAACTAGTAGTTAAAGCTAATAGGAAGGACATAACTGTAAATAGGGGCCATAACTGAGATGCAAATTGCACACTGTCAGATTGAGACCTACTGTACATCTGCATTGTGAGGTGGCAGCGCCATGGTGCCACTGTTTCAAGTGTTTGTCTTTGAATCCTATTGTCCTTTGTCCTTAAACATATCTTTCTCTTCTTTCTTCATATTGTGTGTTTATGATGGCAACACTGACAGCTGTGTAGTGGAAAATGGCACAGAACTACAGCTATGAATTATTAACGTGAAATGTCCTTGACCTTTGAAAACATTAAAAAAGTGGTTGTACAAACCAGATTTTGAAAAGAAAAAAACAATATTGCTTAACTGGAGCGTTAAAATACAAACACTGGCCATTTTATTAGGTACACTTGTTCAACTGCTCGTGAACGCAAATATCTAATCAGCCAATCACATGGCAGCATCTCAATGTATTTAGGCATGTAGACATGGTCAAGACGATCTGCTGAAGTTCAAACTGAGCATGAGAATGGGAAGAAGGGTGATTTAAATGACTTTTAATGTGGCATGGTTGTTGGTGCCAGACAAGCTGGTCTGAATATTTCAGAAACTGCTGATTACTGGGATTTTCACACACAACCATCTCTAGGTTTTACAAAGAATGGTCGAAAAAGAGAAATATCCAGTGAGCGGCAGTTCTGTGGGCAAAAATGCCTTGCTGATGCCAGAGGTCAGAGGAGAATAGCCAGACTGCTTCGAGCTGATAGAAAGACAACAGTAACTGAAATAACCATTCGTTACAACCGAGGTATGGAGAAGAGCATCTCTGAAAGCACAACACGTCAAACCTTGAAGCAGATGGGCTACAGCAGCAGAAGACCATACCGGGTACCACTCCTGTCAGCTAAGAACAGGAAACTGAGGCTACAATTTGCACGGGCTCACCAAAATTGGACAATAGAAGATTGGAAAAACGTTGCCTGGTCTGATGAGTCTCGATTTCTGCTGCGACATTCAGATGGTAGGGTCAGAGTTTGGCGTAAACAACATGAAAGCATGGATCCATCCTGCCTTGTATCAACGGTTCAGGCTGGTGGTGGTGGTGGTGTAATGCTGTGGGGGAATTTGCTTGGCACACTTTGGGCCCCTTCGTACCAATTGAGCATCGTTTTAAACACCACAGCCTACCTGAGTACTGTTGCTGACCATGTCCATCCCTTTATGACCATAGTGTACCCATCTTCTGATGGCCACTTCCAGCAAGATAACGTGCCAAGTCACAAAGCTCAAATTATCTCAAACTGGTTTCTTGAACATGACAATGAGTTCACTATACTCAAATGGCCTCCACAGACAACCAAATCTCAATCCAATAGAGCACCTTTGGGATGTGGTAGAATGGGAGATTCGCATCATGGATGTGCAGCCGACAAATCTGCAGCAAACTGCGTGATGTTATCATGTCAATATGGACCAAAATCTCTGAGGAATGTTTCCAGCACCTTGCTGAAGCTATGCCACAAAGAATTAAGGCAGTTCTAAGGCAAAAGGGGGTCCAACCTGGTACTAGCAAGGTGTACCTAATAAAGTGACCAGTGAGTGTACATGTATATGTACGTATACTGTACATATATATATGTGTGTATTTTATATATATATATATATATATATATATATATATATATTCTGCTTCTGGCTTACGCTGTTCTTGGTAATATGACACACTTTATTACAGTGCTTACGTCATAGATAAAATTGCATTGGGTTGGCACTTGACTTATCACCAGGAATGTCAATGTAATTAAGAACAGGAGGATTAAAATATTCCTTAGTATTTTTAAATAAGGAAAAAAAATTGCCTGCTTAGCAGTAGCTGCTCAAAACCTGAAAGGCGCTGGGTTTAATTTACTTCGTAGCTTTATTTTAATTATTTCTCTATATAGTTGTGACCCAGATCTGTTCTATTGCTAATATAACATAGAGCTCAAGCTTCAATACCAGCCTTTCTTGTAGTGCAGCTATGTGGTTTTATTAAGAGAATGCAATTTTTGTCTTACATTTTGTATTCAAACCCACTTTCAATCAGCTTTCAAATTAATAGTATATCTGTGTCTCTGTATCTGTAGTATTTAAAAGCAAGCAAGGTTACAAATAGCTCCTCAATTTCATCTTTTCATCCTCTGTATCCCCATTTAAACTCTGACCATGTAGTCTTATAAGTTTTTAAATGACATATTATCAACATCAGAAACTTTATACTTAGATGTATTCATTTAGGGGGGTGTGGTGGCACAGTGGGGCTTGGCTGGGTCCTGCTCTCTGGTGGGTCTTGGGTTTGAGTCCTGCTTGGGGGTGCCTTGTGATGGACTGGCGTCCCGTCCTGGGTGTGTCCCCTCCCCCTCCAGCCTTGTAACCTGTGTTGCCAGGTTAGGCTCTCCGGTTTGCCGCAACCCCGTTGGAAACAGGTGGCTTCAGATTTTGTGTGTGTGTGTGAGTGTGTGAGAGACAGAAATTTGGACTTCCAAGCTGCTAGAGCTGCCTCCCTCTCCTCGGGTCCTCATCCTCCTTGATTTGTCTGCAGCATTCGACACTGTAATCACCAGATTCTACTCTCCTCTCTTAACCAGCTTGGGATCAAAGGTGCAGCACTCAGAGTTGAGTGGTTTGAGTCCTACCTCTCTGACAGATCCTATCAAGTGGTCTGGTGGAGCTCTTGTTCTTCTCCTCTGCCTCTCTCAACCAGTGTCTGGAGGGCTCGGTATTGGGTCCTCTTCTTTTCTTGATCTACACCTCCTCCCTCAGTCCGGTCATAGCCTCCCATGAATTCAAATACCACTGCTATGCTGATGATACGCAGCTCTTCCTCTCCTTTCCACCTGGTGCGTCAGACATCTCCGCACGCATTGCTGCCTGCCTGTCGGACATCTCTTCTTGGATGTATGATCTCCACCTCCAACTCAACCTCTCCAAAACAGATTCTTTACCTCCCAGCTGGCCTGCCCTCCTGTCACGACCTCTTGATCAAACTGGACAATTCACTCATTTTGCCTAGCTCCTTTGCTAAGAGTCTGGGAGTTACAATTGATGCGAGTCTGTCATTCTCTCAACATATTGAAGCCACAACCCGGTCCTGCAGATACATCCTGCATAATATTCGTAGGATCCGTCCCTACCTCACTACTGACTCCGCCCAACTACTTGTCCAGGCCATGGTGACTTCCCGTTTGGACTACTGCAACTCTCTTCTGTGTGGCCTTCCAGCTAATGCCATCAAACCTCTACAGCTGATACAGAATGCGGCTGCATGAGTTGTGTTTGACTTGCCGAAGCGCTCCCATGTATCTCCTCTAATCATCTCTCTGCACTGGCTTCCTATAGCTGCCCATATCAAATTCAAAACCTGGTTACTGTGTACAAATGCATCAATAGAACTGCTCCCGGCTATTTACAGGACTTGATCAACCGGTACACTTCAGCCAGGCCCCTTCGCTCATCTACTTCTGCTCGCTTGATGGTCCCGCGCATGAAAGGTAAAGCTCGGAGGTTCTCGGTTCTGGGTCCGTTGTGGTGGAATGACCTTCCCCTGTCACTCAGAACTGTGGAAACTCTGTCTACTTTCAAGAAGGGCTGAAAACCCACCTTTTCCAGATCCACTTTGCCCAAAATCTCTTCAGATAATCTATGGCGTAACCGTTCACGCATCGTAACTCCAGAAGCATCCCCAGATACAACCTTTATTCAGCCATTACTCTGGTATTGTACTGCTCATTTGTGTACCTTATAATATTAATAAAGAAAAATTTTTTTTAAAAAAATGGCGTGGGTATCAGGATTTGTCTGTGTCTTATGCACCTACTTGAACAATGAACCTCGGTGTAGCAAGTGGTAGGGAACGAACTAGGTTTGCTTGAGACTTACATGTCTGCAGCTATGTCTCCTTCTCTCAATGTAATGCATAAATTGTACTTTTTGCTGAGATGTACGTCGCTTTGGACAAAAGCGTCTGCTAAATGAACAAATGTAAATGCAAAAAAAAACACTTTAATATGACTGAAAAATTAGTTAGTGGAGTCTTGCCCTGAAGCAGAAAAAAAATGAAAGAGGACTATGAAAGAGACAAGATACTCACCGCTAATCCATTTGGCTTCTGGGTCACGAACAATAAAGTCGGTTTGAATAGGTCATCCACACAGAGCTTTGTGTCACTGCCACCGATGTGTCTGCTGTAAAGAGAGCAAGAGCATCAGTTGCTAACAAACCATTCAATGCAACACATGGCAACATACTGAGGTGCTCTAGGGAAACGATCAGAGTAATTCGAGTGAAGAACATCACAACCGCTTTGGACAGGCTTAATATGAACATTCTCAAAATTGCTTTTTCAAAACACAGTTGCTCCTCCTTCTGCTTCTTTCTCCTTCTCTCAGAATTTATCTCACTATTAAGTTCTCTTTCCGATTTGTTCTGTTCTGATTTTGGTGGCGGTGTGGCACTGCGGTTGGCTAACAGGTCTTGGGCTGTGGATACAAACATGGGTTTGTCTTTATGGAAAACTCCATAAGACTCCGGAATCCATATTTTGTTTTGTCAGTCTTGAGCTGCACATGGTCCTGTTTTTACTCTCAACTAAGTCTTTCACCAAGCTTCTTTACTCACCCTCTGGCCCATTCTGACACATTTACACTTTACCTGTACATGTATTCGTTCGTCAGACACTCTTCTCCAAAGTGACGTACATCTCATAGAAAATACAATGTGTTCATTACATTAGCAGGAAGAGACACTTAGGTGCAGAAGCGTGATACTTAAGTGCAGTTACACACACTGTGTGAAACCCCTTGTCCCGAGCGAGCTCGCAGTGAACCAGAGCCTAACCCAGCAACATAGGGGGTAGGGCTGGAGGGGGAGGGGACACGGACGGGACACCAGTCTGTCACAAGGCACCCCAAGTGGGACTCAAACCCCAGACCCACCAGAGAGCAGGCACAGGCCAAACCCGTTGCGCCATCGCACCCCCTTAAGTGCAGTTAGTTTGTACATCTATCTGTTGTTGTTATCATGTAGGACTTGTGTAGGTAACATGGCTCAATGTTATACTTAAACCCCAAGGATAAAGAGTAAACAAGAAAGGATGCATCTGCTCACGGTCATCTCTGACACAAAGTCCAGCAGTTGCACCATCTGTGCTTGACCAGTCAGTTAGCTCTTAATTTACATTTTTTCATTTAACCGATGCTTTTCTCCAAAGCAACTCACAACGTTCAGCCACTTACAATTACTCAACTGTTTAAATAGCTGCGTAATTGTGCTGGAACAAATTTAGAGTAAGTACCTTGCTCAAGGGTGCTACTGCTAGAGGTGGGATTGGAATGTGAAACCTTTGGGTCCAAAGGCAGCAGCTCTAACCATGAGGCTACCAGCTGCCCCCTCTCA